>NW_004797541.1:581812-584250 GCF_000002075.1 Aplysia californica | reverse complement strand
TCTCTCTCTCTCTCTCTCTCTCTCTGGCAAAAACGCTTTAATTCAAAGAGTCATTTTCTCACAACAGAATACCTCTGTACTTGGTTTTACCTGGTGGCCACTTAAGGAGAATCAATGCAGATATTCTGCTAAATTAGGAGAGGAAAATATTTTGTTTTAAATGGATGGCTTTATAGGTTTACACAGCAAACTTAGCACATGAAAGCAGCTTACTAAGATATCTTACTTGTAAAGATTTGAATGCCCGAAGCCTTGAGGGAGCACTGGTCTCCTAGAAACTCCGAGGTCATCGAAGCTCTCGCCCCTGCTCGCTGTCCTGTACTCGACATCTGCTGCTGACCCACTTATGCCCATCTGAATGCTCTGAGACCTCAGTGACTTTTGGCGGTTACCGGAAAACGTAGAAATGTCGGATGCTGACGAATCTGGGGTCAAACTTTCCAGTCGCCTCATTTGGATTTTCTTGCTAATTCCAGACCTACCGCCATACGTCAGCCCGGCCATCTCGGAATAGTTATTACTGTGCCCTTTGGTTCTCTTCTGAAGGCTGTTCTGGCCCTTGATGCGAAGAGTCAAAGTTTTAATAAACGATTTTTTCTGCTTCTGGTCCACGCCGTTCTCTTGTAACTGCTGCTGGACCTGCTGCTCCATCTTTCTGTGTTCTTTCTCAGATCGTTTCGCAGCAGCATCTTGAAGTTTTTCATACTTCTTCACGTTTGCCTCAGCCACGCGCATGGCCTCTTCCTTTTGCTTGGCAAACTGTTTTGGATTTTTGGCTTGGCGCTGCGCGATCACAGAATCTAAGAACCTGTAAAAGAAGTAAAAAGCATTATTGTGTGAGCTATATATGATAAGATGTGAGCGAAATAATTTTATGGTCAACAGTCTTAATTTAAGGTCACTACCAGCTTCCAAGACATATCTAAAATGAATGTTACTCTTCCTCCCACAGATGAATCTATTTCTATCAACTCCGTGCCCCCCCCCTCTCCCCCCATACGTCCCCACATTCATTCATACACCGTGTTCTTCCTCAACCTTTTCCCAAAAACTCAAAATGACTTATTCTGCAGTTTGAAGGCCCCAGCTACCAGCAATCTTTCGAAGATCTAAAAAGAAAGGTTAAAACATAGTGCCTAAACATCGACACTTCTGCAGATAAATAAATGAGCATTTGCCCCATATAAGCAATCATCTTTCTTGTATCCAAGACAGGAATTTCTTTCTATTTCTTACTGCTATCTCTCCACGTGCGCTTATTATTTCTAAGCTAAGTTGCTACACTTAAGAATCAGTGCGTTGCACAATTCTATCGCATTGTTATTAGTGAAACTGCGACTCATAAGTGACGAACTGGTTTAACTGACACAAGTCTTTGTCATTAGACACTAAATTTCCGCAAGTACCTAGAAAGCCTATTTAATCTTCTCTCCTTCATTCTTTTGCAAAAACAGAAAATATTCAGAGGTTAAGAACCATAATCCGATCTCTAACTGGAAATTCTTGAGATTGTTTGTTTGAGGTATGCCACAACTCATCCTGAAAGGATTGTTCAAACACATCCACAATACAATACCAAGTCTGTATGGCTTCGGGCCATTTACAGATATGTCCGTACGTGATGTTTGGGTCTCATAAACTGCTGAATCGTACAAACCACAAACTCAACTGCTGCGGAAAGGGCACATTTGGTACTAAGAGGATCGGGGTAAATATAGTGCAGTTTCAGATTTTTAACAGGTATAATCGAACGCTAAAACTCTAATTAATGCTCTAGACCATAATTTGCACTTTTCACTAACGCTTTTTTTCTTTCTTTTGTCCCCGTGGCCTCACAACATCAGCGAAAAACTAAACTTTCCACCAACGTGTCATCTGTCTCGAATATGGGAAGGGCTACATAACCAATAGACACTTCATATGTCCTAACATTAGGGCTCGTACTTGACAATGTCTGTCCTGTTGTACATGGCTGCCAGGTCCAGGGCGGAGTGCAGGTCGTTGTCTAAGGCATGGACGTTACAACCCCAGTAGACCAGGTAGCTGACCACGTCAAAGTGACCACGCTGAGTGGCGTGGTGCAGAGCGGTGAACCCCAGGAAGTCATTGGCGTTGACGTCACCCCTGTGACGAAAGAGAGAAGAGAGAAAAAGGCATCTGTAAGACAAAGACGGGGCGTTGTAGTCACGTGGTTAAGATGTTGGACTCGGAATCTGACTCCCATCTAAAAACAGTAAGACGTCGTATACTTGTTTAGTTTTGGTAAGAGTTCTAGGGCACTTGCAACACAAAAAGGACGAAAACTCGAGAATGGAAATGTACAATAATATGTATAATATCCTTAATTCTCCTTATACAACAGTCGCGTTCTTTTGTTTTATTTTCTTATTTCTTTAAATTTCTTGCATTTCTTTTATTGTTTTTCAAATGTTATATAT
>NW_004797541.1:578670-581362 GCF_000002075.1 Aplysia californica | reverse complement strand
GGGGGGTGGAAATTGGGTGTGGGTCAAAACATTATTGAGCAATGAAGGCTGCCACCGCGTTTATCCCCCGGGACACTGAGATTCTACATCCAAATGAACTGGTGGGCTACTGGAGTTGGCAAAGCCGTTCAAGTCTTCCGTCTGAAGAGATAACCAAACAAGGAACTTTAAGCTTGAAGATAGATCCAACTAAAGTAGATTATGGTGTGAGTGGAAGAATTTTTTAACGAAAGGAATGATCAGTTGATCAGATTCTATGCTTGCTTGTTATTCGGTCGTAGCCTAATTTAGATCTAGATGTACGTGTAGATCTAGATCTAATAAGGATTTTGGAGACCACGGTACAGGACAGGTGGAAAACCTTTCCGACTCTTCTTTCTTCTAGATCTAGATCTAGATCATAGTTACCCCCTCTTAAAGTGAACATCTATGATCTAGAAATCTAGATAGATCAGGGCTACGGTCAAGTCTAGGCCCAAGTAAGAGAAGAGAACTAAAGTACTGAACTGAAGTGAGAAGAGAGTCTACAGTACACGTTAGAATCGAATCTAAGCCTAGAATCTTGATCTTTTGAAAAGCTGCAAATTTCTCTTCAAACTCTTTGAAGGAGAAGAACTTCGCTCGCGCCCACTTCCATCTGCATCGAAATTTTGTTTCGACACTGTTTCCAAGTTCGAAGTGAAAATTCAAAAGCTATTTTTTAAATGCAAAAGAGTTCGTTGTTACAGGGAATAGTTTCTGTACCTTTCCCCAGTGTCACTGGAAACAGTCACTTCGTTTTACAATAACCCTATCGACTAGGCTGGTTACATTTCAATGTGCCGCCTCATTTCCCAGGGGGTCCCAGTGTGGTGGCTTTCTGGGCCTAAAAATCACAATTTTATTGAAACTTTATTTGCGCTATCGCAGTTGGCACTTACTGCTTAAATCAAACGGTACTATTGATAAAGCTTGGCATTTCGAGAAGTAACATTTTATCAGCGTGCGAGATAATCCACTATGCAAAGTCTACGGGTTCACCAAGCAAAATTCTATAAGGATAGGAATGACACCTTTACCTGTACATAGACATTTGTGTGAGCTGGAGATAACACTCTGGGCGCTAGAGATTACTAATTGCTTACAATACTTGTACTCGTCAATGAATCCATGCGACAAACCAAAAGTCCAGTCAAGCGTTCTGATTGTCAGGTTATGTGTTGTATTTAAAGACAAACAAGTGCTGAGCTATCACATTGTGGCTTTCTGTGACTGATCTCATCAACATTTTGGGTTTCAGAACTGGTTGTGATTATCGACTAATAGAGGCAAGCTACGAAAAATAAACAAGTATCATGAAACTTAAGTTTAACTCTACCCTTCCTTCCAATATAAGGCTCTGTGTTTGAGATTTTAGTTTAGTTTAGTAAAGAGTTTTACGGCACTTGCAACACAATAAGGTCATATAAGTGCCGTGAGATTTTAATCTAAATGTGCGTGCAACAAAATGTACATTTAACTATACTGGCTTATATTATGTCATCTCTCTACCATTATCCAACAGTTTGAGTTTCACGTATCATTAACGCTCCTACTTTTTGCAGACGCATATTCTAATAAATATGTACACCCCAAGACATGTGCGTGTCAAACTCTGAACACACAGGTGTGTACTTGAGTGTACTTTTAAGGCGGCAGTAAGCCTTACAACATCCATTGTGGCTCTATATTTTAGTTCTGCATTGCTAAATTACACACCCATGGACGTTCATCAAAAGGAGCAACGGCATCTGTGATGTTACAGTTTAATAATCTTCGTTTTTTGTACGCAAAGAACATGACTCCGATTCCCACGCGTGTAGAAGTTTATTAATTTTATCGAGTATCTCCACCTTATGGTTGGGTTGTTATTCCCTACCCGTCCCGGGTATGCGGTGTCAAAGCAGTCCATATCCTAAATAATCTAAATTGTGTTTTGAGGGCTAGAGGTATAAGACATATTTACGATAAAGCAGAATAACAAAGACGCGTCTCGTAAAATCTAGCCTGTCCCTGAATGAAACAGATGGTGTGGTGGTGTGCGTCTGGCTGATTAGAAACGGCGTGTCGTATCACGAAATCGATGAGAACTGGAGTCCTTTCCCTCAATATGGCACCCTTTATGCCTCTGGTTAGTAATCAAGCCCGAGTCTGACGAACGTTGATCAAGCCCACTCGTTACATCGTGTGTGCGTAATCAATAACGGATCGTTAGGATTCTATCGATCCCAACCCCATGTGCGCATCAGTGTTACTCGTGCCATCTTTCAGATTGCTAAGTTTGAAGTAAGCGACACTTGGCGTCTTACAAAAACCAAATCTCTGGTGGCCAAATCTACACTCATATGCCAATTGTTCATTTACCTCTTTATCTATCTATGTGTTTGTCGGTTTGTTTTTCTACCTCTGTTCTGTTGTCTCTCTTCCTTCTTCTCATTATGTCAATTTCCCCCTTTGCCATGTTCCTCGTACCTATCTCCGTATGTGTCTCAGCGACTAATTACCATTGTCGCCCCTTCTGGGCCTCTGTCTGTGTGTGTGTGTGTGTGTGTGTGTGTGTGTGTGTGTGTCAGTGTGTGTTTGTGTGTGCGTGTCTGCGTGTCTGTGTGTCTGTGTGTGTGTCTGTGAGTGTGTCAGTGTGTGTGCGTGTGTGTGTATGTGGGTGTGTCTGCGT
>NW_004797541.1:559848-577804 GCF_000002075.1 Aplysia californica | reverse complement strand
CACACACACACACACACACACACACTCTCTCTCTCTCTCTCACACACACACACTCACACACACACACACTGTATGTGTTTTTATGAGGAGTGAATGAAGAGATAAGCGTACTTGTAAGCTTATGTAATAATAAACATGAGTTTCAGGAAACCTTTTCTGTAAGCCAGTTGTGTTGTATACCTCTAAAATGAAAGCTGGGACTTTTGACAATAAGGAGTAAGGAACCCATTTTTGGCCATGTTCGAATTTGGGGAGAAAACTAAAAGAGAAACCACATCTATTTACGATGTTCGGAAGCAAGTCGGTTCGTTATGAAGTTCCCCATGGAAACAGGAAAATACCTGGAGCGAAGTAAATCAATCCAACCAACTTTTCGGTGCTTGCTTTTTCAAGCATTTATCAATCCATAAGTTTAAAACTAAACCAAGAAAAAGAACGACATTATTAATGTTACCGGAGTACTTGTTTATTGTTTTTATTGAGCGGCTATTTGTAACTGCAGTTAAGAATGAAAGGGAATCCGTAGAAGATACAATAACATTTACAAGAAAGACGCGTTCACCTTAAACATGTCGCACTTTTACACCGACTGTACAAACTTTTTGCTAGCCTAGTCTTTTTAAGACTGAGGCAGCACGCGTCAATTGCTCGCTATATTTGCGCTTGGGAGGCTGGCGTAGTGTAAAGACAAAACAGTCGTCTTGTATTCTGGGGGCTCATTGTTCGACCCGACTACAAACCTGCGGGTTTGTTTGGCATTGTTTTTATTTGTTAAACTCTTGGGGTCTTCATGGCTCTCTGATCCTAGTTCAATCTTATCGGATTTGGACATGAATTGTACGTTCTTCGTCTTACTGAAACCGACCGGTCTTGGAACGAGGAAGCGAGATCACAAAAAAAACACTTTTCGAGCTCAATTCCTGACACAATGATATTTAAGAAACAGTTCCGTGAGGGAAATTGGGGGGGCAAAAACAACGTCAAAATAACATTCTATATGTTTGTAACATTGTATCGAAATACCCAGCTGTCATTAAACATGCAATAACTGGTGAGAAGAATAGCTAAGCAAACAAATGTGAAGGATCTGAATAGTTCCTTGGTCAGACGCAAGATAACGATAACAGCTAGAAGAACTTGGCGGGGGTCAAGATGTAGCCTGAGGTCTTCAGGTTGCACTTGACAGAGCGCGCATATAGGCAGAACAATACACTGAAGACAACATGTTTCTCTCAACGTGGCGGCCAGGTATTCACAACTGACAAAATACAGTAAATGGCACTTTCACATTGGGGCTCTTGTATAGTGGGCGTGTCTGTGTGTATCTGCATTGAGTGTGTGTGTGTGTGTGTGTGTGTGTGTGTGTGTGTGTGTGTGTGTGTGTGTTTGTGCGTGCGTGTGTGCATGTGTATGCATTGTGTATTAGTCTCTGTGAAAGTGTGCGTTAGTGTACGGGCCACGGATGTGTTGAGTGGCGGGAGGGAGAGGTTGAGGATTGTGACTCCAAACGGCAACAGACCTGAGAGCGTTAGCACAGTGTTTGAGGCGTCAGAATCGTGATACAAATATCATAAGAAATTATCTTGAATTTGATTAATGGCTACGTATGTATAGTATGGGTTTAACACCCTTTTCAACACGATTAATTTGTTTCAGATAAGGGACCACCTAATTTAACGTCAATCTCCGATAGGACCTAGCCAAATGGGTTATTAGCCTTGAAAACTCTATCAAATTTTTAATGATCCCACTTCAAAAACGCCCAGCTGGAGATTCGAACCAAGGCCGTCCGCTTGGTATTCTAGTATGATGTAACTAAGGTAACAGCTAAATCATAAATACATTTGGCAGATGTAGAATTGTTACTGGGACGTCTGTATCAGATCGTGATACGGCTTTTATGGCCATCGGTCGTGCGTACAGGGCAGTACCTGCAACGGTGTGTTTGCTTTGTCATGAGGAACACAAGATAATAAAATAAAGTTTCATTTTTTACGCTGCTACCAAAACTGCTAAGAGATAACCCAAATGGGAATTATAGTAGGAGAACGAGAATGCATATATCGCACATTTTTATACTTTTTCAGATTTTCGAAGGCGGGTGGGAATTTTGTTAATAATTTTGTAATGGCTTTGCGGTTTTCATAGCCCGTTTTTGGTTGTTGTTGGTGGTGACACTACTGTGGTTGGTTTGTTATTGTTGTAATTGTAGTTGTTGTTGTTGTTGTTATTGTTGTTATTATCATAGCTGTTGTTGTTGCTACTCCTACAGTTCTTCTATGTTTCTTTTCATTATTGTTTTGACTACTGTAAATGTCATTTTCACTATCAACCATTGATCATCATCATCATCATCAGCAGCAGCAGCAGCAGCAGCAGCAGCAGCAGCAGCAGCAGCAGCAGCAGCAGCAGCAGCAGCAGCAGCAGCAGCAGCAGCAGCAGCAGCAGCGTCGTCGTCGTCGTCGTCGTCGTCGTCGTCGTCGTCGTCGTCGTCGTCGTCGTCGTGGTCATCATCACCACCATCACCATCATCCTTCTACCCCTCCTCCTCCTCCCCTCCTCCTCCTTTACCACCACGACCAACACCACCACCAGCATTTCTTCGCACGCATTTATTCTGATTGTCTTTTAGAAAAAGAATGAGGGGGGGGGGGGCACAAAGTCAAAACAGAAGAATTGTACTGATAAAGGTACAATAACTAACTTTTGTTCTCCCTTATCTTGGCGTGCGATTATGTAAGATTCAAAATAAAACAAAACATAAGGAATCAGGAAGCAATGGTCCACGGCTTTTGACTAGGGCTGGGCTTTTTTGTGTATGTGCGGTTGTTGTTGTTTTTTTTCCCCTCTTTTTTGAGGGGGGGGGGGTGTGTCTAATGTGCCAGCAATCACTTCTAGGAAGCCAATCTTTAGAAACTAGAACAGGATATTATCGTCGTTTTCAGAACTTGAGAGTCATAACTGCCTGCTGAACAAGCGACTATGCACAAGAAGCAGATAGTGTCACTGTGTGCTTCAGCTCTCAAACTATTAAGGTGGGTAAGTACTAGTTCGACTTGCTGAGTCAGCGTCAGGGACGCATAATCTCTAATAAAACAGTCAAATATAAACGTACAAATGACAATCATTTGTAGAAAAAAGAAGAGTAATTCAATTGATTAATGGCTCATGTAGAAAAAAAACCCACTATTAATAGCTGCAGCGGCATTACGTCACAAATTAAATTTAATGTTCTCCCCAACATTAGCAAGTCAGTGCTAGGTTTAAGTTTAAGTTATTCTCGCAGAAAATCGGACCCTTCGACCAAGAAAAAAAAGACAATTAGCAAGTTGTTCCTAAGATCCTAAGAAATCGAATTCGATTGGGTAAAATTAGTCTAACTTTCAACTGCATGACAAAAAGACCTTCAATGTTAAACATATTCCGCACAACAAAACAAAAGAATAAAAGTCTTCTCCTCAACACATCGAGTAGATAAGGTTGATTGGGCAAAAATGTGTTTGTAAATTGAATTGATTACATGTCGTCTACCTCTGAGTCTCTGTACAAAAACATCACATTGCATTTAACCTTTCCTACTCTGTTTTAAATTCACCACTGTCACCTGGTTGTTGTTTTTTTTTCATCCAAGACCCCCCACCCACACCCACACACACCCACACACACACACACACACACACACACACACACACACACACACACACACACACAAACACACACACACACACACACACACACAGACACACACACGGTTTTTTAAAAAAAGCATTTCAGTCTGTCAGTCAACACGTTCCGGTTACGGTTATGTTGCCCTTTGGTGTGGGGGTAGGAGGGGGGGGGGTGAACAAGAAAACAACATGACATGAGATAACTTTATTGGAACATTCGAGATTTTTCTGTTTACCGGGGATTAATAAAAATGACTGTCTTTTGTTATCGTCAAAATCCCTCGATCGAGCATTTCAGGTTAACCTGTTCTCAAGTTATTGAACTCAAAGATTTGAGAAAGGAAGTCGACTTTGAAACAATGTTAAAAAACCCATTATTTTGCTAGAAGGTATCCCATGTTTTTCACGCTGCTTCCTCACGAGCAAAAGCAGTGAACTTAATGCTGGCGACCTGGATTCGAATCATGTTTAACACCTGTGTTATTTCTTTAAGCGTAATCCAGTCTGTCCTATAGAGGGTTGGTTGATCTCAAAATGTATCCGTGTCACCAGCCTCGTAAAAGACTGGGTCACCTGTGTAAGAAGGGTGGCTTTGCTAAAACGCTAGCACGCTATATCTGCAGTTTGAAAAATCATGTCTAGATATAACAATTGTTTGTAAAGGGTCGAAAACCAATTCCTTTTCTTTACAGCTGGGAACAACAAAGCCTTCGCCGGACACGACTGCAACTAAAGTTTAAGAAGTTCGTCTCTCATTCAAAAGCCCCGGGTTCGAATTCGGGTGGCGACCGAAAAAAGAATCTTCTTTAAAATTGTCTGCTTTCACTTCCTTTCCTGCTCTCTAGCAATGTAATGTCGTCTGCTTTCGTCACTACTTACTGTCCCCACCCCCTCACCTCCTTTGCCCACTCCTCTGGGCTTCTGACTCTTTCTGCAGCCTTTCTACTGCTATTCTTTGGCTCCTTACTGCTGTTTTTCAGCCACACCCCTGATATTCTGGCAGAAAAGATCTACACCTAGCCTTCTCGGAAAAGGGCGAAAAATCACGGAGGTCCTGTGTGCAAGTTGCGCACGATAAAGATCCCTTGGTGGTCTAAATTCGTTAAGAGTAGGCTTCGGCCGCCACCCGGGCAAAATTCAAAACTTCCTACCTCCTGAAAATGTTAGGTGTGTCCCGCACTCATATGACCTTATGCAGTAGCGAGCACCGTAAAACACTTACACAAAAAAGTACACAGAGGGAAAAAGAGAAAGAAGGGGAGAGATAAACCACATCGTAAACCTATCACAACCAAAACTTCCTTTTCAATCTTTAAGAGATAACAACCATAAATCCAACGCAAAATATTATTGAGCAAAGAGGGGTGTGGAGCTCAGGGCAAGATGACAATAAATACAGAATAAGGAAAAAATGAGTTAGTAGAAAGCATATCATTATCATAGATTTGTGTGCTGACTGATCATATCAAAACAACAAAATGGCGCAGAAAATGCTGTTTAACGACGTTATTACAGTTGGCTTAAAAATCATACTGCTCTGTTTTATAGTGTGAGTCTTAAGATTGTGCAAACCAAATTTCGAAAACGTTTTTGCTTTTATTAAGTAGAAAATAGAGTGAAAGAAACCGAAAGTTACTCGTGCACACTCGTTTGTATTTGTATGCGTGTGTATGTGTGTTTATGTGAGTGTAATTATGTGTGCATATGTGTGTATGTGTGTTTATGTGTGTGTATTTATGTGTGTGTATTTATGTGTGTCAGTGTCTGTATGGACACAAAGAGACACCTTATCACCTCAATATTCATACCAACATTGTGCTACCATGCTGGACATTAAGTAAAACCTACGAAAGCAAATTCACCGCATGCGAAATGAAATGTCTCCAAGACGAGACAGGCAGAGAAATGAAGAGTCATGCCTGCATAACATAGAAAGTCAGAAAATAAAATGGTTTGGCCACCTGTTACGTATGTCACCTGGCCAGCCAGCCTCGAGAGCCTATAACACCAAGCACTCAGGCTGTAGAGGAAGAGGAGGGCCACACTAAAGGTGGATCGAGGGTGTCAAGGAAACCCTGAGAAAACATAACATCACAACCGAAAGAGCTGCGAAACTGGCCTATCATAGAAAACTACATCTCCCCTCGACACTTAACGGCAACAGAGGAAGAAAAAGTAAAAGTAAAAAATAAGTGTCTGTATGTGCGTAACTCACTGTCGTCCTACGATAAGTCGGAGAGCCTCCAGGTTTCCATTCCTAGCTGCCCACATGGTGGCCGTTATTCCATCCTCGTCTGGGTAGTTGAGGTCGCGTTTGGTCGCTTCCTTTAGAAGGTCCACGTAGCCATCTTTGGCCGCTGCGATGAACCGTTCAGCCATGGTGCTGTGTTTCTACACGGGTCTAGGTCCTGTTGGGATTAAGTAGTTATGGTCAGTAAAAAAAGACGAACGCACACACACACACACACACACACACACACATACACACATACACACACACAAACACACACACACACACACGCGCGCGCGCACGCACACGCACACGCACACGCACACGCACACACAACTTACACCTTTCTTCCAAGCTTGTGAGCTGAGAGGGATACAACGTCCCAACTTAAAAAAACGATCGAGACACTTACAGAAAAGTACCCCCAAACGAGAATAGAACTCCAGTCTTCTGCGAGAAAGGGCGGAAACCGTGGGGTTGTGGGGAGGGGGGGGGATTCGAACACTTGTTTTTCGCATTTTACACATTTCGTTATCTGCGAAGGTTTCATATTTGCAATTTGCGTCGCCCGGTGACATTATATATAATATGTATCTCGTTTCCAGTGTCATCTTACCCCTTTAACATTCCTCGAACGACTTGAATTCGCAGATTCCTTTAAGTTATTATGCGCAGAAAAACAACAACCAAAAGCAGTATACAGGGGTCATTGGGGTGTTTCCTGAACAACACACTATAACCCTTGCTCAAAAGAATTCGTGCCCAGCAAATGTGTGTGGATTGTGATTGTTTGCGACATTGTGTATTATTCATGCCTTTACCCATAGGGATGAATAGAATGAAATTATGCATTATTTTTATTTTTTTAAGTAGATGTGTTACACATGACTTAAGAAAAGATGAATATGATGAACCTGCAATAAAAGGAATAGATCTACATTTAATTTGTTTTATTTGTTTGCTCTTTTACTTAATTTATGCGAAACACAACGACTCGATAACGGTCGTAGTTAGTAATGGGGAAAAAGTAAGACAGACAGACTGAAACAACAAGAGCAAGTAAAGAAGTAGGACCTACCAGCGGACCTACCTCCAACCACCCACAAATGCATTTAAGAGACCAAATATTTGCAGATGACTATGCACTCCTTGCCACAACGCCATGATGACAAAAGAAATTAATAAAATAATATGTCGAAGAACTCAGTGACCAAAAAGGATTACAATTTACTGTGAAGATGATCAAAATCACGAACAGAGAAAAGTGCAAAGAACTTACGGGGAAGAAATAGATAGAGCAACCAGTTTTGAATAACTGTGAGCCAGGATTGACACACAAAAATGGAAAGCAGCCCAAGGATTAAATCGAGAATTCCGATTGCGTCATCAAAGTTTTAAAAGATGATATTCAGTTGGAAAAGACACCATAAAGAAACAAATGTAAGAATTCAAAGTAGTGCCCTATTCCCGTCGTAATTATGGGCGTGAAGTATCGACCATACACCTATGACCAAAAATAAAAAGATCACAGCTTTCCAAATGAAATAGTACTGATCTTAAAAAATACCTTATCTCCTGGACAGAGAAAATATGTTTTAAAGTACTATAAAGAATAGGTTTAGAAACACCAACAATCCCCAAGCATGTAATAAAACTGAAAGTGAACTACAGTCAGCATATCCAACGCCTTACTCGAGAAACATTATTCTGGAAGCAGAGATAGAAGGCAAGAGAGGAGAGAGAAGACCTAACAGAACACGGGAACCGGGCAAAACATTCTGGCTACAAACTGAAACAATCCAGGAACACAGGATGCCGAGAAGCAGAGTGTTTTATTGCAGAAAAGTCCGAGAAACAACGTACAATTACTGAAAAGACAGCAAGACCCATCAATAAGTCGCGACTATCGTGGCGGTGGAAAGCAATACATAATAGAAAAAGCCCTGAGCTTCAGGTTATCGTGCTAAAGGCACCCCGTCCCTCCCTGTTACGGATCAGACAAATTGTTTACCCCCCCCCCCCCCCAACCTTCTAATCCTTTCCAACCTGTTAAGCTTAATATTTGTGGCTCAAAACTGTTCTTGAAGTTATTATCTTGCCTTCAAAACAGTTCCGAGAAGAATTTTTTTTCTGGAAATACATCGAATTGAAATGATAAAGATGCAGTATGTAATTTTCCTAACCTCTTATCCTGAACATTAGATCTAGGTCTGCATCCCAAAGTAAATGGCATATCATTCTTTAGAGTCTTTTTTTTTTCGTTTTTATGACTATTTTATCAATAGTGTTTTAATAGTAATGACCATGAAGACAGATTCAGATCAAAGTTGATCATTAATACATCTCCAGAGCAGTTAATTTCGGAAATATGGCCGAAAACCGGAGGGCATTCAGTTCCTAGCCGAAACCCCGTCTTCTTCTTCGGCTGTTCGGGACAAGAAGACTACTATCGTCGCTTTCCCGAAAGTGTTCCGCAGTCAATAATGTCATCAGCTGCTTCACCCATACAGGTTGATCTTGATCACTCTCGAAGTCACGAGAGAGCGTCTGACTTATGGTTACAGGCAACCAATTATTTTCACCTTGCTGTTCGTACTAATGCTGGAGCGCAGCGAATAGCCTGTTGTACCTTTCATAATGCCAAACCCATCTGGAAAATTGTACTTTGGACTTACTTAGTTTTATACTCCCATCGACAGAACTGAGATCATATGGGAGACAAAGCAACATACTAACTGTAAATATTGCCCCTGACACACACATTTGGGACATTTTTATAGGGTACAATCACAGACAATAACATTTAGGGGACTGAATACTTTGGAAAAAGTAGCGGAAAACATAATATATCTAAATGTCAGTTTTATTATAGTTTGCGCCAGAACGGTCGAACAATTATAGATATACATAAAGTATCAACAAAATCATTTCGAAGCAATTATTTCACACAAGTGTGCAGTGCACGTCTTCTGGAAGAATTCTTTTTAAACAAAGCGACTAACAACAGCTGTAAAATCTAGGCCTAATCTTACTTGCTGTGACATGCCCTGTCGTTTTTAGTTGCGCGTTTCCTTGAGACAACTGCGTGTTTGTCTATCACATTTGCATAAAAGGTATGTATACACCCAAGAACTTGTCATCATATAATGTATCGTTTCATCGGCTGCGAACTACACATTGTAACCCACATAATACGCTTGTTTTATGGGTTCGTCAAAGCATACGGGGAAACGTCAGAGAGTACTTCACACGTGCTTCGTTCTTCGAAGTTGTGCAAACAGCATACTTCAAGCCCTAAACCTTGTCTGTCGACAGGGCTAGATCTGCCTGTAATGGAGTTTGTTTACGTCTCATACCATATTGTTCATTTAACTAAAAATTTGGTACAGAGTCTTTGAGCAGAATACTGACTGAAAGTGGGATTTTTTTAATACATCCCTTGGTCCAAAAAAAAGTCTGATTTGCAAACAAAAAAATAGTACATACCGGTATCATATTCGTAAAGTTGAATCAAGCTTACATCTGACAAACGCACGCTTTCTGCGTTATTTACAATAAGTGATTCACTTAATTTGCTTTCTGCGACTGTCACCTAAATAGATTTTTTTAGATAGAGGAGTAATGAAGATTCAAGCATGTTATAGAGAAAGACGAGAGCAGTTGAGTAAGTGATGCTATAGGTGGATAGAAAACTGGTAATTTCAATTCTTTTACAAGTATTTTATAATGTCCGTGACACTGTGCAGTTCGTCTGCACCAACAGCAGAGAGTGTCTTTGTTGATGGGATGAAGTTTTCTTTTTGTTCTCAGGTTTGGGTGAAAAGAAATGGCAGTTTGATCTGGGTGTTGTAGTTTGTCAGTTTGGTTGTTGTTGTTGTTGTTGCTGTTGTTGTTGTTGTTGTTGTTGTTGCTGCTGCTGCTGCTGCTGCTGCTGCTGTTGTTTTAAACTTTTTGTTCTTATGAGGTACATGTATAGGAAAAGTTCAAACGTCCTAAACAAAAAAAATACTACCGGATACTGTTGAGGTGGCAAACTTCTCAAACACAAAGACACTGGACTGCTCGAGCAAACAAATAATTAATTTCTATCCACACTAATAGTCACAAATACATACACCCCCATCCTCAGACCCTCTATATAATGCTCAGTTACACAAAAACAGGCACAGATAGTTTGACATGAACTGAAAAGCAAATGACTGAGAGATAAGCAAAACATTGTACAGCGCTGGCAAGATCAACACTAGAAGGCAGAGAAAAAAGTCGCAATCTCTCTCTCTCTCTCTCTCTCTCTCTCTCTCTCTCTCTCTCTCTCTCTCTCTCTCTCTCTCTCTCTCTCTCTCTCTCTCTCTCTCTCTCTATCTATCTATCTATCTATCTATCTATCTATCTATCTATCTATCTCTCTCTCTCTCTCTTACACGCACACAAACACACACACACACACACACACACACACACACACACACACACACACACACACACACACACACACTCCCTCTCTGTATCTGTTTGTAATAATATGGTGTAAGGCTAGTGTTCTTAGTGCTGTCAGCTCCTTCTACTTCTTCTCTCCATTACAAATAAATGTAACCCATCCTTGCCAAAGTGTGGCTGTTATCTACAAATTCACGAACGGCTGGGAAAATCTACGGCTTGTTGTGAAGAGTGTTACGTCACTGTAAGATGCCACATGACACGTGATCTATCTATGCATAATTCATATCGGTGCTCAAGGTGGCGATCCAAACTGCAACATTCCTGGCCCATGCCTTAGAATTACAAAGTTTAATCTATCAAAATCGTAAAACTACTCGGAGCCGTTATCAATTTTTCAAAAGTGAGTACCGAGCAGATAGAACTTTGTAATGCTACATCATGGTACTTTGTAACGACACCCCGTGGTATAAGAGGGCAGAAAAAGTTTGTGGGGTTTTTTTTAGTTAAATAAGTTCACTTGTGAGATTGCCCATCAACTGTCTGACAAAAAATACTTACGTAAAGAGTAATGGGAGTGGCAAAGGACAATACATCCTGAATGAAACCTGTACGCCGCAATCAAACATGACAATACAGGGCTCCTATCTTTTCAGTGTCTGCTTGACAGATAAAATTCCAAAGCTGTGGCCAGTGAAAAGTTCGCATAAGAAGACCACTATGAAATTCGTACTAAATACAGTGTGTGGAAATCTGATGTCAAGAAAAAAAGCCTACATTGACAAAATCTTTTGAAATGGGGTTCTTTCAGTTACAGTAGTTGGTGTGTTGAACAAAAATTGTTATTTCAGTGATAGATCTATACCATGACCACGAGTTCCGTCACCAAAGGACGACAAACGTTTATTCTTTTTTTTTTTTTAAGTCACTCACTCCTTGAAACCTAATCCGGAACACCTGAGGGGCAGGAAACAAGCCAGGCGCTTCAATTGTTCAGCAACATGTACATCTATTTTGTTGTTTAGTTAATTAAAAGTTTAAACGCACTTCTGTTTTACAATTAGATAAAAACCACAAGAGGCCTAAATTAATCCCTTCGAAGGTATTTCCTTCTTTGAGAAGGGTCGTGGCCCTACTTTTTGCTAAAGAAAACATTTTGTTGACAAAAGAGTGAAAAGAAAGCCTGGCAGGAGGTGAAGAACGGCGAAGGCACCACCCCTACGTATTCATACCAAATCAAAGAACTACTTTTTTTCTACTTACAACATCGCCAGTGTCACTGTCCCCTGTAAAGCCTACTTGCAGTTCACAATATCAACCAGTTTACCCATATCAAGGACAATAGCCCTCTTAGAAAGCAGCCTCTTCAGCTTTTGATAGATCAAGCAGACGGCCCTGATAAGTTATCGGGTTCGTTGTCAGATTCTCTGCTCTATTCACACCACTTTAACGCAATGAAAAATGTACGGAGTCGAAAGTCAAGTCTTGAACTTTAAATATAGAACTTTTGCGAAAGAAATCACCTTCTTTAGATCTGTATTTGGAAGAGATTTTTCCCTGACGCCCTGGCAGAGGAGAGGGCTCAAGGTAAATCTTCCGCAAGTGTAGGGAGGAATTCTCAGGATCCGCCTCCTGTGTTTTGCTTGTTTGCGTAGAGTTTTATATCCCGTGCAGCACAGTGTCAGCCCAAAACACGCTGTATCCAATAGGATTTGCTATTGCTGCTTCTTCTGTTTGTCGTTGTTGCTATTGTTGCTGTTTTTAGCTGGCAGCTGCTGCTGCTGTTTCGATTTTGACGTTGTTGCTGCTGCTGCCGCTGCTGCTGCTGCTGCTGCTGCTGCTGCTGCTGCTGCTGCTGCTGCTGCTGCTGCTGCTGCTGCTGATGTTGTTATAATTGTTGATGTTGTTGCTGATGTTGTTGTTGTTGCTACTGCTGTTATGTTGCTGCTGCTATTATTATTGTTGATGTTGTTGCTGGCGTTGTTGTAGTTGCTTTTGTGGTTGTTTTGTTGCTGCTGTTTAGATCACGAGTCTATTCACAGGTACGAACCTCGTCCTTTTGTGTGGCATATCAAGTTATACAAATTCACTGCAGCCCAATCGCCAGCCTCACAAGGTGGGGAAGAGATCTTCAAAAACTTTGTAACAAGGATAATGTATTTCATACCGAATATTTATTGATGGCATTCACTTCCATCTTGGATCCTAGTTCCCTCAGTACCATTAAGTGAGGTTAAATAAAATAAACTTTTTTTTTTTCTTTTTAACGCTTTTGGTCTTCTTCTCACATCATAATTTTTACTAGTGGATATACATTATTAGATAAGCTGCAAGTATGACCTTAGACATACTATGAAGGCACTAGACCATAATCATTTGCAAAAAGGAGTTACATACTTTTAAAGACTGTATGAGTGTGGGGGTACGGGGTCATAAAAATATCAGAGTGTCGTAGCAGATTTCTCAAAATCTAACTAAAACAAAAAATGAAATAATAAGGTTCTGTGATACAATACAAAATAAGCGATTTTCGCTTCGTAGGCAAACAGACAGATGAAACATCTTGATCTACGTAGACATCTGGATACCTGGAAAGCAATCTCAATTCCTGTGAAACTATCAAACACTTCAAGTTTTTAGCCCTGAAACGCCCCCCTATTTTTCAGATTATTATTACTACAATTGTTGTGTCACCACTTACGCTATCATGAAACTGAACTTCACACAAGTTCGATGACTTCGCAATCAGACATGCTTCACTGGCATGATTGTGTGTACATGAGGGATTTGAGTACTATTTCCATGTCAAAGATCTTCCACCTGTCTCTGTGAGAGTTTGACTACGATAATAAGTACCTTAAAGAAGCGGTGATAGTAATGAACCGATGTGGATAGAGAGAGAGAGACAGGGGGAGAGAGGGAGAGAGAGAGAGAGAGACAGGGGGAGAGAGGGAGAGAGATGGAGAGAGAGAGACAGACAGACAGACAGACAGACAGACAGACAGACAGACAGACAGACAGACAGAGACAGAGAGGAGAAAGACACAGAGAGAGAGGGGGGCAGAAAGAGAGAGAGGGTAGAAAGAGGGTGAGAGAGAGAGCAAGAGAGAGAGAGGGGGGGAGAGAGAGAGGGGAGAGAGAGAGAGAGAGAGAGAGAGAGAGAGAGAGAGAGAGAGAGAGAGGGGAACAAGGGTGCCTACAGCAAATTAATATAGAATGTTAAGAAGGAAGAAGAAAGTATTAACACAAGGGGGGCTGTAGGTGTGTCTACACCCCCATCGACACAATTTACATCATTAAGGAAGCAGGCTCCGGCCCTGCCTGTTAGGAACCACCCAGGCAGAGAGGAATACAGCATCCCGGAAGAATGAGCGAAGCACTCAATACAAATTCTCCTCACACGGGAATTGAACTCTCGTCGTTTACGTGCGACGGCGAAACACCTAAACACTGCACCACAGACGCCGGCAAAGGAAGAGAAGACAAAGTAGAATTTTGACAGAATGCCATTCGACACATAATTATTGTGTTGAATTTTCTTATCTTCGTCTCCCTCGTTCATCTCTAAATGGACATTTCAGTCTCTAGTGCTGCTCACCGCAGGTTCTCCAGGCTCCCAGTCCCCCAAAGTTCTGGGTCTCCCTGCCTATGATTGAGCCAATATTTCTCACAAAGAGCTTCCAGCATTGGGCAGGCTTGTAGCAGATGGTTTTCTGATTGTCTGCCGGTGTCGCACTGACATTGTTATCGCCAATCTTCTACTAAAAGGTTAGGCTAAGGTTAAACACTATGACCACTGCTTGCACACAAAATGTCCAGAAACGTCTCCAGGCGGATTTGAACCTGTGTTACTTGCGTCGCGGTCAAATACGGTATGAACTGAACCAACTACGGACCTATGAAAAAAATTTTTAAAGAGTAGAGACTTTTTAATCCTTCCAAATAGTTTGCAGATGATAGCGTCTAGATAAAATTTTTACTGGAGATTTAACACTACATACATGGCTCTTAGCGGCAATGCAGTCAAAATAGAATCCTCCAGAAACTAATAATAATTATAGTATTCCATGGTACAACCAAAAATTATGCCTCATCTTTGAAACAGTAAGTATAGATTTAGTAACCCAAAGAGGCGGTAAAATTGGTGCACATAAAGTAATGCCATGGCATGGGTATTATGCCGAGTCGGTACATTACAACACAGATTGTCCAAGTCGGAAACAGCACAAGGGCACCTTCCAGCCA
This sequence comes from Aplysia californica, assembly GCF_000002075.1. NCBI lineage: Eukaryota > Metazoa > Mollusca > Gastropoda > Aplysiida > Aplysiidae > Aplysia > Aplysia californica. The sequence continues at coordinate 563,224 of NW_004797541.1, read as the reverse complement.
AGTTTAAACTGTACAATTTTAAAGGGATGAAAGTAGCAGGTACAAGTTGCGTTTATGGCCAAGTTCTGTTGTACGATTTAAATACACCTGCCAAACGATAATGAATTGGTTTTTAAATAACTTGTGTCTTTGATTTGGCTGGTTTGACCAAACCCAAACATCGACAGTTGGAAAATTTCACACTACACCACCTATTTTAAGTAATTGAAAACCACTAATTGAAAATTTTTAATTTGGAAGGTCAGGAGCCTATCTGAAATAACATTTTCAGCACATCACGTGCTTCGACTAATAAAAAATACAATGTATACTTTGCTAATAAACACGACAGCAAAAAAACTAAGTCCAGGTAGTATGGGCAGTGCTTAACCTAGAACCCAGACATAACTTGTGGTGATATTACATGATTTACTACTAAGGCTTAAACAACTCAAGTGTTCTCAAGAAAAATGAGTCACGAACGAAAAGATAAAAGGAAGTCCCTACAAGAGCTGCTATCTCTGGATATTGCGATCGGTATATGAACAGGCCAACGGAAACATGAGACCTTTGGGGCATACTGTTGTTCGTCTTACATCCCGAAATTTAGAACTGAGAATCTCAGCACAATACAGAAGTAATTCAAGCCAACGAGAACTTAACAGTCGTAAATTAATCAATCTACAATTTTACTCACCCTACCCCGTCTCAGGCCTCGCAATAGCTAGTCGCTATAACTGAAGTAAAACATTAGACATCAGATAGCGCTAAAACTGAAATACCCGCAAGTCGTGGTATCCCAACAGAACGTAGTCAAAGCTTAAAGAAAATCCGTATCAGACAGCATCACTTGACACATGTTTTTATTCGCCCTAATGCAATGCCGACATCGGCAGAGAACATTTCGGCAGAACACGTTTATCACACATGTAACACACACACTCTCTCTCTCTCTCACACAAAGGAACACTAATTAATTCATTTTTTCCACAAGCCCTCGTACCTTCAGACGCCCCAGTCCGTGTGTGGGAAAAGGACACCTCGATGAACACAGTGGGCGTAGAGAATTGCGTGACTCCAGGTGACTTGTCCAACATAGGAAGGTCACTGCAGACTGTTAGCATGCGATTTCGCGAATTCCGAGTTCGTATAGCTCGTGTTAACAGGGCCCGTGGTCGATTGATAATACATTACAAATGAGCCCTGTGGTCCAGATAGGGCTGATATCTTTACGTTGCCGCAGGGAAATTAGGCCGGGGCGTGACGTACTGAGAGGAAAAGAGGGAGAGGGGTGGGGGTGGGGGCGCAGCTCCAATACGTGAATAATAATATTATTATTAAGAGTGCTAACTTCACCTCATACAAGCCACAAGTCACGGCGGAAAATAGGGGTGGAGGTTAAGGGAGGGGGGGGGGGTATCTTTCTTATCTTTTGTTGTAGAAACGGATATGATTCATTGTTACTCGCGATAAAACGTTACGCTTTCAATTAGCAGGTCAACGCATACATCCATTCACAAGCATCCATCGGATAGGGGGGAAAAGGGGGGGGGGACAAATAGAGACGGGGAGAGTGAGAGAGAATGGGAAGAGAGATGGGGGTGGGGAGAGAGGTAGAGAGAGAAAGAGAGAGAGAGAGAGAGAGAGAGAGAGACAGAGAGAGAGAGAGAGAGAGACAGAGAGAGAGAGAGACAGAGAGAGAGAGAGTAAGAGAGGGGGTTTACGTCATGACCGGAGAAAAAACAGTGTCTAAATCGCCCTTACATGATTCGGTTGGGTTGAAAGATAAAAATAACGAGTGTCTTTAATATTAAATCAACGTACCACTGAGCTTTGAAACAAAGATCTATACTTCCAGCATGCCACGCCCCCGTGTGATGTGAGAGAGGGATACACAAGAGTGAGAGAGAGAGAGAGAGAGAGAGAGAGAGAGAGAGAGAGAGAGAGAGAGAGAGAGAGAGAGAGAGAGAGAGAGAGAGAGAGAGAGCAGGGGAAGGTGGGAGGGGGCAGAAACAAGAGCAGAATTGGAGGGGGGTGGCAAACAGAGATATCGAACTAGGTCCGTACACCTACAGCATCCACCCAACTGCTATTTTTGCCATAATATAGATTAATACAAATGTTCCCACACGAAATCACCCCAAACACTTTGCTTAGTATTGCATCTCCATCAAAGGTTTTTGTACTATTTATAGCCATCAGATAAGTCAGTTACGAATACATTTACAGCTTTATTATGACCTCGCGACCCTGATGTCCTCTGAAGCACTAGTAGATCGACACAACAATTTCTTCTTTCTCTGGTCGGGTTTATAACGTGACCGTGGGGAGACTATAGCCGTTGACGTGTCAAATTGTAAACTCACGATTCAGCGACAATAAATGAATCTTTAGTTGTTTTTTGTTAGTTTGTTGTTGTTGTTTTTTTTGGGGGGGTGTAAGTGTTTTACGGCGCTCGCAACTGTATAAGGTCATATGAGCGCACGGGACTCGCCTAATATTTTCAGCTGGTTGGAAATTTTGAATTTTGCCAGTGTGGCGGCCGAAGCCTACTCTTATCGATTTTAGACCACCAGGGGATCTTTAAGGTGCGCTCGTCCGAGATGGCTAGGTGTAGATCTTTCCTACCAGAAGATCAGGGGTGAAAGACAGCAGTAAAAAGGAGCCAAGGAGTAGCAGTAGAAAGGCTGCTGAAAGAGTCAGGCCAGGAGCCCAGAGGAGGGGGCAAAGGAGGTGAGGGGGTGGGATCAGAAAGAGGAAATAAAAGCAGACGACAGAAAATTGCTAGAGAGCAGAAAAGTAGGTGAAAGGAGACCATTTTAGAGAAGAAAATTGTTCGGTCGCTACCCGGATTCAAACCTTACCCTTAACCTCTAGGCCACGAGAGCCCTCTAATCTTTTGTGTAACGAAACATCATGAGTACATTTAAGGCAAAGAAATAAAGACAACAAAGTCATAAGCAACTAACGATTGCCGTGCTATTGTTTTTCTTTTCTGTTAACGTGTTCGCCAGTGGCATGAAGGCGGAGGCCTACCAAAACGTCACTTCGTCGAAACTCGTGCAGCGCCTAGCGTATATCCTCAAACCCACACATTTGGAATATCTTCAAAAAATTAACTCGAAGAAAGGTACTTGTGAAAAAATGTTCTTAAAATGTTTGCATGCCGATTTTATGGGTCAATAACATAAGTCGGTGGTCTAGTGGTTAGATTCTCGGGTTCGAAACCGAAAGGTCATGGGTTTGACCCCCACCAAAAGCCCGACGTTGTGAGCTTGGGAAAGGCACTTTACACAAATTTCCTTCTCTTCAAACAGAAGGGAATGAGTACCCGGGTACAGAAGATGAAAGATCTTGTCAGTTTGTGGTGTGTGTGTGTGTGTGTGTGTGTGTGTGT
>NW_004797541.1:555930-558281 GCF_000002075.1 Aplysia californica | reverse complement strand
TATTATTATTATTAATATTATTATTATTATCATTATCATCATCATCACCACCATCATAACCATAATTACATTTTATTATAATTATTATAACAATATACCATTTCGATAACATTCAAAATCAAGACGTTTGCCCTTGTATGCAAACAGGTTATAACAACCTCATAAAACTGCCCCAATCATCATTTCAAATTGCATGCTTATTAATTTTGATTTTGGCAACGTAAGCAGCCTTTTTTTCTTAGTTGCATGGAGCTATAAAAGACTACAAATTCAACAAATGGAAGTTGACAATGTATGAGCAATGGCACAGGAAAGCACCACGCTCAACTGATATTGCACAGTACACAGACTTTAAAAAACCACACACGACGTGCCCAGCTTGATTTATTGAATATTTCACGATTAGTTTGTGCTGTAAGAGTTCCCACGTTCCCCGATCAATGTTTACGTTTCCCGATAAACGGGTTCTCAGAGCCTGCAATAAATATTTAAAAAAGTAGCGTATATTATTATTTTTAGAATTATCTCAATACGGTACAGTACAGATAATTTGATCATTTAATTGCTAAATCAACCAGCCCAACAATAAATCAAAAAATGAATTAATAAGGGTTTTTTCATTGATTAATGGATAAACAGATATTTGAATATATTTCTGGACAAATCATCAAACAGTATTCCTCAGTATTCATACTCGCCATGATTCTTATACAGCAAGTAAGAAAGAATGACAGGTGTTCCTCATATTATATTCGAGTGACTAGCCCACTGGCCCTTCAACTCTGCCCGCACCTTCCTTGGAAAACCACGGGGGCTTTCAGGATCTGACACTATAAATTATAAAGCAGTCTCCGTGGAGAGGTTGAGGACGAGACAACAAGGGAACCCCTGAGTGGGAGAGAATTGCCGTCTTCGGTGTTGACGGAAAAGCATGTGAGACTGTTGGTTTTCTCTCTAAATCAGGAATAATAAATGTTTTGTTCTCTCATCAAACCCATGGCTGGGACAATGTCGCTCTCAAACCAAGCCTTTTATGAACAGAAACAGATCTGATGGGCACACGCCGCGCAAATACACACACACGCGCGCGAGCGGACGCGCGCGCGCACACACACACACACACACACACACACACACACACACACACACACACACACACACACACACGCACGCACACACGCACGCACGCACGCACGCACACACACACACAAACACACACACAAACACACACACACACACAACATGGCGTGTCGACCGGCACTCCTGGGCTAGGTGTTTTGACCAACGGTGATGCTCTAAACCTGTCACATCCCCAGTATGTCGCGCAGTCGCACGCGACGAGGTCTCGATCGCTACATGGACCTATCGCAGGCGACAGCCGCGTGCGACCAGACGTGGCGTCGCGGGATTGATTATAGTAGAGCGATAAGGACAACAAGCGACGCTACGTGCGCATTATAATAAGGAGACAAACTCTGACGAACCGCCCCCAAATATTAATCTGCAGACGGGAAAAAGAGGCTAAAACAGCACCTGGGCATGGATGGCTGGTGCCTCTATAAATAAATCATTGATGGTCAGGGTCACGGTCGAAGCGCCCCCGGTAGACACGGGACAACCCACCCACAGCAGACATGTCAAACGTTAAAAATAAAACAAAAACCGCACTGACCAAATGCGATATAATATCTGTGAAATAACCAGACGTTCTCTGAGATGGACGTCTCTGATAACCAGAATCGTCAACCATCAAGACTTGTCAGACCATCATCAGATCAAAGACTCATCTTACCAGTCGTCGGCCCCTGACACGGGGTGAACCATCAGGTCATCAAATTTGGCCTCAGGCCTCATTTCTATACAACTTGTTTGTTTTACTTTTAGTAAAAGTGTGTTGTTTGTTTGCTTTTTAAAGGCACTTGCAAAACAATAAGATCATAATAATGTGAGTGGCGAGGTGTTACAAGAGAGTAACAAACACAAAAAGGGGAGAGATAAGGAAGGTAGAGATACTTAATTCGAAAGAAGGAGCAGAGCACACCACAGCACCCGTGAACACCCATAGTAAAAGTTTTGCAGCACTTGCGACACAATTTGGCTACATAAATGCCGAAGATTAGAGGAGTTACAAGAGAATAACAAACACACAAAAATGAGGAGAAATCAGGACGATAGATATTTGATAGAAAAGAAGGACAAAACCAAACCAAAGTCCTTACAAGCACTCATCAATCCAGATTATCGTTTCTCGCAGCTATCCCTATACGTCTCAAGACCATCTGATTCTGCTCATCTGTCCACACATCCCCCTCCCCAACCAGCATACACCGGACTCTCTCTCTCTCTCTCTC
>NW_004797541.1:552892-555823 GCF_000002075.1 Aplysia californica | reverse complement strand
TACTACTACTACTACTACTACTACTACTACTACTACTACTACTACTACTACTATAATTGATATTAGTAGATCTAAATGCATTAATACTATCACTATTACTATCAGTAACAATAAGTAATTGCAGTGTTGTGGTGCTGGTGCTGGGGAAGATAGAGATGGTGGTGGTGGTGGTGGTAATGGTGGAAGTGGTGGTAGTAGTAAGTATTCAAAGCCTTCCATGTGCGCGCGCGCGCGCGTGTGTGTGGGGGGGGGGGATAGCAACCAGGAAATCAGTTTTTTTACGGCTACACACTGATTCTGCTTTGAGTTCTTTAATCGTACAGTCTGTACTTGTTACTGATGAACTGTTATCCATTTTCAGCTTGCAATTTGGCATGCCCCAATGGTCCGCGCTCGGACCACTCTTATACACACTATATACAAAACCTTTAGGTTCAATCATTAGAAAGCACGACGTTAACTATAACAAGTAACGCGGACGACACTCAGCTGTACAAGTCTGTTCTACAAACAAACTTCAATTGTCTAGTTACCTGCATGGAAAAATGTATTGTTGAGGTAAAAAAAAAAAAAACTGGATGGTATCGAACAGACTAAAAATGAATGATGATAAGATCGAAGTTAGTTCTGTTTTGCAAAGCCAATGGGATACTGCTTTTCAATTTTGACTATATATGTATCGGGAATGATAACATCTTTTCCCCTGATAAAGTGAAAAATGTAGGCGTTTATTTTGACTGCAAACTATCAATACACCATCATATAAACCATCTATATAAAGTAATTTATTTAGAGCTACGCAGAATAGGACAATTAAAGTCAACCTATCTTAGTGTTGATTCCATCAAAACTCTCATCTCTTCTTTTGTCCTTTCCCGTCTAGACTACTGCAATTCTTTGTTTGGAAACCTTCCCACTGAAACGTTAAATAGGTTACAGACAGCGACTCCAGAACCAAGCTGATCGCATAATTTTAAAGAAAGCTCTCAAAGAGCATGTAACACTAATGCTAATTCAGCTACATTGGCTCCCGGTGAAAGCACGAATTCAGTACAAAATAATTGTTCTTTGCTTTAAGTGCGTCAACAACATAGTACCGTCATATCTTTGTGACATGGTCATTGATCGAATATATACCATCTCAGCCTTAATGATCGGCAAAGAAAAGACTTATAAGACCTGTCTAGAGCAAAAGTCAGAGACTCGGAGAGAGAGCTTTTACTGATCACGCCCCCTTCCTGTGGAACGCTTGGCCAGCTCATCTACGGTAGTCTACAACTTTAACGCAATTCAAATCAGCACTTAAAACGCATTTCTTCAATCTGTAATTTCCGACATTCCCTGTATAAATATTATTATGTTCTCTCAGTATCTATTATGTTCTCTCAGTATCGTTTATTCATGCTGTTCTGTTCTGTAACAAATGACTTTGTGGTGGCATCAATGTGCTCGAGGGTGTATTGATACGTTTTTGTGGGATTGTCTTTACTCAAATATGTACTGGAGAGAGAGAGAGAGAGAGAGAGAGAGAGAGAGAGAGAGAGAGAGAGAGAGATTAAGAGAGAGTGTGAGACAGAGAGAGAGTGAGACAGAGAGAGAGTGATTAAGAGAGAGAGAGACAGACAGACACAGACAGAGAGACACAGAGAGACAGAGAGAGACAGAGACAGAGTGAGAGAGAGAAAGAGAAAGAGGACTACTAAAGGAGCTGTGAGCTGCACACGTTCATTGTATTATTGTACAGCGCATTGAGCACTTCTTTGTGGAAATGCCATATATAGATGCAATTTATTATTATCATTATTATCATTATTAAGGACGGATAACTCGCACAGCTCACCACCATCAGACTTCTTTGCTGTGGCGGACACACCTCAGTTAATAATGCTAGGGTTGGGGTTTTTTAACTGTTCCCCAAAAAGGCCAAACGGTGTCCTTCTTAAAATAATAATAATTATTATTGCTTTCGCGGGAAACAATCTAAAACCTCACAGTAACAAATAGGTTTTTTAATCTAGCAGTTTATTCCTTTTGACAGCGGGAGTATTGACTCCTTGTGACGTCACTCGGTTACCCCAAAGCAAAGAATAAATTGATTTTCCTCGTACAAGCATCGAACACACACCCTTTATCCTCTTGTTCGTTTAAGCACTTGCCCCACCGCAGAATGGACCCACATTTATGCACCAGCAGAGAGAACATTAACGTGGGTTGTGCTTTATGGCGAGCTCGCACGTATCTTGCTCATTTAGTCGGGAACAGATCCCGTAAAACGGTAGCCACGACAGCCCACGACAAACAGCCCAGCAAACGCCCGTCTCATTCTCCAAAGCAGAAACATCAAATTCAAGAATACAGTACATACACGCACACTTATGCATACAAGCACATATAAACACACACTCACACACATACACACATACACGCACACACATACATACACATACACATACGTACACACACGCACACACACAAAACACACATACTCGCATTTATAAATGTACATATATAATTATGTAGGCCTATTCCTTCATACCCATGAGCACACACAAAGGCCAAATCAAAAACACGAGAACATGTTAAAACAAAATTATAGAAAATGTAGAGGAAAATAAAACAAGCCAGCGGTCTACATAAAGTTAATTTTGATTTAATCTGAGCTAAAGCGAGTTAAGCTGCCACTTTCAACATGTAACAGCTCGTATCACAGTCCGGTTTCGTTTATTTACAAAGTCTGCATCTCTTCTTTGCGAGAAAACAGCTATGAGAAAAGCGCGCGCGCAAGCGTGTGTGCGCGATGCGTGGAGTTTCGGAGGGAGTGTTGAAAAAAAATGGGGAGGGGGGATGCAGCGGGCGCTTTGTCATTTTGCTTCTTCTCTGGGATGGATCGCTCATGCTGGGATGTTTTATTTTGGGACAAAAAAAGGAAGG
>NW_004797541.1:550748-552792 GCF_000002075.1 Aplysia californica | reverse complement strand
AGAGAGAGAGAGAGAGAGAGAGAGAGAGAGATCTTATGCTAACATGCAAAATCTGTATTGTACAGGAGTAGGTGCTATAGTAATATGATAATATCTGCATTATTACTATTTTCATATATATTACGCTTGGCCCGACGTTGTGTCCCTGGGAAAGGCACTTCAAATGGATTTTTCTCATTTTACCTAGGTGTGAATGGGCACCCGGCCTCAGACAGTGTGTCAGTATTTTAGTGTTTTGATGCTTGTGAAATGGCAGCTAGCCCTGTATGCTTCCAGGGAAGTTTATATTGTTTCAGAATACTATCTGCAGTGCAGGGTAATATTTTTTTTTAATTTTTTTTTTTATTTTTTTTTTGGGGGGGGTCCATTTTTGCTCCTAAGTGGAATAGTTTGTTTCATTGCTGTCGTTTTGGTTTCTTTTCGTCGTATTTTTGTTTTTGTCGTTCTTTTCGAGTTTTTTTAAAACCGAAATCGGCGGGGTTTGGGGTGGGGTGTTGTTTAAGACGATAGACTCGTGTACTATCGTGAAAAGATACACATCGATACTGAGACGCACGCACGCGCACACGGAGAACAGAGAAGGAAGAGGGAAGGAAGGAGAGAGAGGGGGGATACAGACAGACAAACACACAGAAACACAAACAGACAGACAGACAGACAGACAGACAGACAGACAGACAGACAGACAGACAGACAGACAGACAGACAGACAGACAGACAGACAGAGAAAGCGGCACCACCAGCTTTTCAAAGTAGGCCTTCGTGCACGTTATAAATCTAATCAGCAAAGACAGCAGTGATATCATCAGCTTTACCAACCACACAAACTTTGACCGACCAAAGCTCACATTATCAATAAGCCGATTTGGCGATTTACGGATAACGCAGTATCGATGTAAGAGCTTAGGGCAGCAGAAAAAGAACAACAGGAACTTGAAAACTACCATGAAGACAGAAGGAATCGTTCAACCCATCCATCTCTCTCTCTCTCTCTCTCTCTCTCTCTCTCTCACACACACACACACACACACACACACACACACACACACACACACACGCACAAACGCCCCCGACCTCAAACCTCTCACCCATCTCCAACACACGTTCCTTTCAATCTAATCCACTATAAGTTTCATAAACACGGAACAAACCGAGCGTGTAACATAAAAAAAACAAAAACAATCTGATTAAAATTAAAGACAACAGTTAAACTGGAAGCGTCTTGGACACGGCTCAAGTTAAAAACAGGCTAGGCTACTTCAATTAATATTGTGGTAATACATAATATTCAGTACCTTACGAGAATAATATAAGCGTAAAGCAGGTTAGTGGAAGAAAACCCCTAGGGACTAGATTCAATCATGCCCCAACACTCAGGAGTGTGGACAGCTATGGGAGTCGGTGACAGATTATGCCGGATATACCTGGTGATCATGGTGTAAGCGTTTACTATGACGCATGCACAATGTCCTGATGCAAAATGTGTCTTTTTTAACCTCTCCTGGTGGGGATCTTACCGTCTTCAGAAAAAAAACTACAGCCAAACTTGCTCTAACAGCAACCTGTATAAGACAATCACCTGAACAAACAGCCACTTCCCATTTCCCCCCTTGTGTGTGTGGGTTTTTTTTACATTAACACGACACTTTTTAAGACGATCACTTCCCTAAGACGGTCATTTTTCTCCTCGACAATGCCTAGGGCAGTTCCGAATGTATGTATTTACTTTTCAAAGTGCATGTTATGGGGGTGGGGAGCTGTCGGGATTCTTTAATAGCTGCTGTCCTAATCTGTTCTTTACAAAATGCCGCTTGACTTCGTGATCGCCCACACACAAGTGACGTAATCTGAAAGCAAAACAAAAACTGTTCCACGATAGCCTAGCAGGTAACGATACGATAATCATCTGAAACAACAGACAAAAATAAATTGAGTCAAACGACACATTGCAGTAACTTAAGGCAAATACAGCGATATGGGACCAATTTGAGACTACAAAAAGCTTTTCTTTGATGGCCCTGTCGATACTTTTTTTCGGGGGGGG
>NW_004797541.1:547262-550648 GCF_000002075.1 Aplysia californica | reverse complement strand
CCCCCCCCACGAGTTCCCATCCCACCTCCCTTCCTAATAAGTTCCCACCTCTTATACCTACCCCCTTCCTAATGAGTGTCCATCTCTCATATTATATCTACTCACTCCCCCTCCCCCAAATGAGTTCCTACCTCTCTTATTTATATCCCTTAACTACCCCCTCCCTATGGGTGGACCAAACTTTGGGTGGGGCTTTCACATTTACCTACCTAGGCAACATAATCAAAACTGACGGCGACACAAAGGAAGACATCATGAACAGACTAGGCAAGGCAAGATTTGTACACAGAAGCATGATCAACATCTGGAAATTAGGACAGTTTTGTTTACAAATCAAGTTAAAGCGGAATAACAGCTGTGTACTATCCACACTCCTATATGTATCTGAATGCTGGAGGATGACAGATCATGACCGTGCCAAGCTATCTTCCTTTCATACAACCAGCTCACGCCAAATCCTCTGAATCTTCTGGCCCGACAAGATTTCCAGCACAGATCTGTTACGAACATGTAGGCAAGAGGACATGACCACCATAATAAAAAGGAGAAGATGGAGATGGATTGGACATGTTCTGAGAAGAGAACCAGACTCTTTTGTAAAGACTGCCCTCCACTGGACACCCGAAGGACATCGCAAGAGGGGCAGACCCAAAGTGACCTGGAGACACACAGTAGATTCTGAAATGAAGTCCTGGAACAATTCGTGGGGGACGTTGACCAAGATGGCCCAAAACAGACAGAGCTGGAGATCCTGTGTTGCTGCCCTAAACGCCAGATGGCGTAATGGGTAGTAAGTAAGTAAGGCTGCTTTCACTTCTTCACCACCAAAAAGCAAGCAATAAGAACAAAACAGTGATGATTTTTCTATACTCACGGCGAGTCACGGTACTTTGAGAATCATTCAAACGAGAAGAGTCATCTTTGTCTTCCATCTCTTTGTTCTAAGTTAAATCCTTCTGGATGATGGGGACAAAGCCATTTAACCTCCAAATTTCTCTTAATTTTCGTCTGAGGAAAAAGTCGCCTCAAAAGTGTTTAGATGTAATTAGTAACTGTTAAATCTCAGCGGCACACAACAACAAACATGCACACACCACACCCCAAACATTTAGCGTCTATGAGCTGGATTAGGACGCGTTGTCGTGGAAAGTAGAACGCACCTAACAAAGGTCCAATGAGCGCATAGGTATCTGTGTCGCTGGTGGAAAGTGTGTCGTAAACATTCACACCATTGTCAGGGCTGGGAGAGCGTGAGCCCTCTGTGCAGTGTTATTTCTTTTCAAGTCTTCTACTTTTTTACAAGAGGGGTTTCATTAAGGAGGGACCGTGGGAACGTGCTCGTCTTTTGTTGAGCCCTAAAGACATTTGATTGGCTCTTAGGTTACTATAGTTGAAAGCGGTGACAACAGTGATTGGACGAACGAGCGAGCCGCCAAGTTGGTCAATCTATGCTCATTGCGTGCGATCATAACGGTTTCAACTGCTTATTTTGTTATTTTCATTTGCTTTGGTATGGAGTTGGGGGTGGGGAGGGGGCTCAAGCCCGTGAGCCCTTCACTACCCACCGCCACTGCTCATATCCACTCACTCCCCCTCCATAATGACTTAATTAATAATAATAATTGCATTATATAGCGCATATCCATGCCCAAGAGCATGCTCTATGCGCTTTACAACTACATGTACTATTACCCCAGCAGACCCTCTGAGAACACTCAGAACATTCTCGGCTTCCACGGAAGCATATTACAGTGCAAGCTGCGGATTTCACGCGCTCAAACACTATCACTATCGTTCACTGTCTATAGCCGGGTACCCATTTCCACCTGGGTGAAGTGAGGAAAATTTGTGCAAAGTGCCTTTCCTAAGGACACAACGTCGGGCCCCTGACGGGATTCGAACCCACGACCTTACGGTTGCGAGTCCGAGAGCCTCTCAAATCCCCCCGCCCCCAAATGAATTCCCACTCTCCAGCTCTACCCCCTCGAGTTTCCATCTCTCATATCTTCTCATTCCCCCTCCCTACAGACTTATTGAGCTCCCACCTCTCAACCCCCTCCCCCTAGTGAATCTCTCTCTCTCTCTCTCTCTCTCTCTCTTTCTCTTTCTATCTCTCTATACCCATGCTATACAGGTATTGCCCAATATGATGATGGTATTTCATGTTTAATGTACACTGAAGACCTAAGTCTTTTTGACGACAACATCAGAGCTTTACAAAACAAAATCAACATTTTATAGGATTTCTGCCAGATATGAGGTTTAAAAGTGAATACGGAGAAAAATAAGAATGCTGTTTTTAGAAATGGAGACTATCTCAAAAGATCTGAGAAATGGTATTGGGAGGGTAATATCTTAAAGACAGTGACCTATTATAGTTACTCGGGCATTTCATTTTCACCGTGTCTATGCTGAAGACGAACGCTAGGATATCGAGCTTGAAAAGCTCTGAGGATTGTTTCATACTAAGAATTAAATTTCGAAACAGCAAAAAACATTTTTATAAAAGGATTAAACCAATGCTGCTTTATGACTCAGAAAATTGGGGTACCAAAAATTGGGACGTGACTGACAATGTTCAGGTAAAATTCTGGAAAGTCTTTCTGGATTTTGGCAAAGGTACACCCGAACATTAAGTTCTGAGAGAAGTGGGAAGAATCAATGTTATATTCTGATTACATGCATTGTGTCATTAAATTCTGGTTCAGACTTGTACACTTACAAAAAGGCAGATTTCCAGAGAAATGGTGCATGCAATTAAGAGATATCGTTCCTGTGAACTGGGCAGAGTCAGCTTGGCTACTGACGTTAAAAACCTATTATTTTCCTTGGGGTTTGGATATGCCTGGTTCTCAAAGTGTTGGAAGCACTTAACTATTTCTCTGCAAAGTAAAAAGTAGGCTTTTTGATCATTCTGTGCAGAACATAGAGGAAGAAGTCTAGTATAATTTATCCCTCTTACAATTCCGTTTCAAGAAACATCTATGTATATTATCAACCTCCCTGATCGGTATTGGAACAGAACAGTCATAGCCTTGTAAAATAACTAGTAGCCTTTCATTAGATAACCATCTTTATTGGTGGAGATATATAAATTCATTCATATTTGAGAGGTGTAATTCATGAAATTAAAGATGAATTTCAGTAAATTTTTTATTGTCCAAATTTTGCCCATGACTCGGCCCAATGACAGATGCATACAATGTTTGACCCATGATTAGAGATATGTGCACAACCTGTACTTTTTCATTATGGAAACTTTATTAAAGAAATGAGTGTTTTATACAAGTATTATGATGGGATGTGGGCCAAAAGCCTTAAACACTGAATAAACTTACTTACCACTTACTATCTCTCTCTCTCTCTCTCTCTCTCTCTCTCTCTCT
>NW_004797541.1:543027-544383 GCF_000002075.1 Aplysia californica | reverse complement strand
CTCTCTCTCTCTCTCTCTCTATCTATCTATCTATCTATCTCTCTCTCACTATCTATCTATCTATCTCTCTGGCACTTTTAGTTCGAAAGAAAAGAGTGCTTCTGATTTTCCAACCTACAATATATACCTCAAGAACAGAAAACTGGAAACATGGACAGGGAATATGATAACAGGTTACAAGGTTACAAAGCATTCCACCTCCTTAGCATCGGACCTACCGGAGATTATGTTTAAATCGGGTGTAAACTCATATAGCTATGACTTCTAATGTTGAAGCGGGCTTGGCTTTGTCCTAATACCGCGTGCCCTTTGAGGATGGGGTCGGGTCGGGTCGGTCGCTCGACTCGTCGCCTGAAAACAAACCTGTTTTGTTTTTTAGGCCAGAGTCGGGCGCGATCGGCTTGTGCCACGATAGCCGCTTTGCGCCCTCAATCTGGCTAGCAAACCTACCCGAACCGACCCGATCCCCCAATGGGCACCCAGTATTATAACGAAGATAGATATTAAAATCGGGTGTCCTTTCTTTTATGGCCTTCTTGTGTCGAAGCTGGCTTTCGGCCCATACTGTGCTGTACAATAACCTTTCCTTTATAAGTCTAGCTCACCGTCCAGACAAGGAAGAAACACCCGTGTTGGCACCGAGACGGCTAAGAATTAATAATGCATGTTACCTGGCTTTGATGTTCCTGGGGAGGTGAGGTGAGCTCACACCCATGAAAAGACGCAATAGGGGGTGCAATATTCAGTATGGTCAGCGAAGGAAGAAATTGAGGGTTCGTTTGCGTCTTTAGGCAATAGATCGTTTCTTCTGTTCACAGCATTCTAATTTCTATGCGGATATCACGTGAACTGTTGGTTCGACTCCCACAATTATTATTCTCGAGGACCGGGCAATCTAGACATCAAAAGTGTTTCTTGTCGCCGTCTGAAATGACTTGTTTGGAGAATCTTTAGAAGTCTGCGTGATAGCAGTTTTTCCTAATCGGCGTATGGGTTGCCATCATCAACCAAAACGTTAAATATAAGGAGGAGGGAGGCGGGTGGGGATGGGGGAAAAGAGGTAAGGTAAGAGGGGAGGGCCACAACGACGAAAATGCCAATGTTGTGAGGAGAAATAAAATCTATTATCCTGCGTCATTTATTGAAAGTACACAACAGCAATGGTGTGCAAGGGCCTGTAGAGGTCAAATAGCAAGTACAATGTGCGCTGAGGATTAGGCTGTGAGATGGGGAGATGGTATCATCATTACGACTGCCAAAAGCCACGCAACATTATTCGTCCTGCCCAGGTATTGATGAAATCAATCTCTCTCTCTCTCTCTCTCTCTCTCTCTCTCTCTCTCTCTCTCTCTCTCT
>NW_004797541.1:539783-541409 GCF_000002075.1 Aplysia californica | reverse complement strand
AAGAAGAAGAAGAAGAAGAAGAAGAAGAAGAAGAAGAAGAAGAAGAAGAAGAAAAAGAAAAAGAAGATGATGATGATGATGCTGACACTAGTATAGGGTTAGTAAAATTTGTAGAACATATTTCCCGGCCATCCCAAAGCAAGCCGTACTTTCCTCTAGGCACTTTGTCGTGACCCACAAGACACTCCTAGTTCTATATAACGTCCAATCTTTTTTTAGAGATTGTACTAACTTGTGATCCCTGACAGTTATGTCACAAGCACACAGACAATCAATTGTGCAACCCCTTATCAACCAAAAGCTCGAGTCTGTCTTTGAATAATGATTATTGGCCACGATCAATGGTGGCCATTTTTTAAAAGACCTACTGCTTCCCGTTTAAAATACTACTGCATTCATGTGCTTAAAACATGTCTGAATTCGTACGATTTTAATAGAAAATTCTTTCGGCAGAGTCTAAAATAGTCCCAAATGTCAGCACATTTACTAACACTACCAGAGATATTACAAATATTTCTGTTTCCTATTGTTTCGTGGAGCATACTATGAATTTAACCGTCTTTTTAAAGCTGCAACTTTATTTAAATCGACAGGTCTCCAAATAGCACGCCCTTCTCCGATAAGACAAGGCTCATGGAGTAGCAAGGCTTGAAACTGTAAACTTACAATTAGCCTGCACATGAGCTATATTTTGTTCATTTACATTTCCACTTTTCACTTTCAAAACCTATTTTTCCTTTATAACAGAAATGGGGGAGGGGGGATCGGAGAGGGGAGGGGTGCCAATGTAATAAGCAGACATTTTTAAATGTAGTGGGAGTGATGGAGTAGTGCAAATTTGGACATTTATAAATACAACGCACATGTTGTTCATTTCGAACACTGAGAACTTGATCCTCTGTTGCACCGTTTGATGAAAAGAAATAACAATATCGTAAGACAGGGGGGAAATAATTCACACCCAACTCGGATTCCAAGCTCAACAGATCAAGTTCAGAGTTTACTGCGCCTCTGAAACTAGTAAGTAGCAAGGTACGTGGATTTATGGCCCCCTTTTACATATTAAGGGAAAGATTTAATATCCAATTTACTGTCCACCTCCGATAACAGCAAGCCAATTGGGTACAGAGTAACGAAACTCCTTGAACAACTCAAATTCGAGAATGCCCCAACAGGGATCCGACCAGGAACCAGAGTCACCCACACCGCAGTTTAACAAGAAATACCATGACTGGAGAGCTGGGGTACGAAAATTTGCTCATCGATGACATTGAATAAGTCTACCAATGTGAGTATAAATTAATTAACTTTGATCGCATGGACTTTAGGACAAAGCAAATAATACTAAGCGATGGGGTAACAAATATCGAGGCTTTTTATTATGATTTTTTTTTTAATTTGTCAATTGATATGACATTAGAAGTGCACACCAAAACTTACATTACTCAGTACTCATCTAATGCACTAAAGGAGAACTGATACCAACAGAAACCAACAGAAAACAGACCTCCCCCAACCCCCCCCTCTCTCTCTCTCTCTCTCTCTCTCTCTCTCTCTCTCTCTCTCTCTCTCTCTCTCTCTCTCTCTCTCTCTTAGAGTTGATATAATGATGCGGAAAGTAAAGAA
>NW_004797541.1:538188-539683 GCF_000002075.1 Aplysia californica | reverse complement strand
TAGAATAAGAAATGAAGAGCTGTGGGAAAGGACAAGACTAAAGGATTTAGAAGCAGAAATAGGACTAAGAAAGTGGCGATGGATGGGGCCCACCTTCAAAAGCCCAGCGGAAAAGTCACAAGACAGTCGCTGCAGTGGAACCCACATGGGGCTCAAGGCAGGGGTAGGCCACTGAAACGTGGAGGAGATGTGTGGGAAGAGACATGAGAGAGATGAAGCTCACTTTGAACGAGCTTGGAAAGATGTCCCAGGACAGAGATAAATGGAAAGGGCTTGTATGTGGTCTATACCCTGCCAGGGGTGGAATACATTGATAATATATATTTCTTCCTCTCTCTCTCTCTCTCTCTCTCTCTCTTTTATTCTTTCGCTTCTCTTATTCTCGCCAGCTTCCTGCCTTTAAGTGTTCATGAAATTATTTTATAGTTCCCTAAGATCGTGAACCCCGAAACGAGACAATGCATAGGAGGTGCGGGAAAGAGAAACAAATACGAAATATGCGATATTTATCTCAAGAAACTTAGATCTCACCTTGAACTAGAATGCCATTTCTATTAAGTTCCAAATCAATTATCAAGAGAGGCGGTGTTAGGCACGATGTCTTGTCACCTGCTCTAATCAGCCGGCTCCGGACGTGGAGGAAGAAATCCGAAACAATGACAAATCCTAAACACTTCAGCTTAAGTGAACTGTTATCGTGTGCGTGTGTGCGTGTGTGTGTGTGTGCGCGCGCGCGCACTGTCAGAGTGTGCGTATGTATGTATGTATGTCTGTCTGTCTGTGTGTGCGTGTGTGTACCTGTTACATTGTGCAGCTTTTATCTTGAACCCTGTGACGTGGTGGACTTGGAGCACTCTCAATGAGGATAAGTGGGCCGCATAAATGCGAGGGCTCGCTGATAACGCTTTTGTCTCTGTCTCCACGCTGACCCACGAATGACATTCCTCACTTCGCTACATCTAAGCTCTTCTTTTTGTTCGTTCGTTCTTTCGTTTGTTTGTTTGTTTGTTTGTTTGCTTGTTTGCTTCTTTGTTTCTTTGTCTGTTTGTTTGTTCGTTCGCTTTTTAGGTTTTTTTAATTACTTTTTTGTTTGTTTATTTACTGTATAGAAAACCACATTGACATACTCGTAGTAAACGTCATTTTACTTTGAAGGAAAATAGGCCTTAAAGTAAGAAGAACAGGAGACAAAGAGAGAAAAACATAATGAATCCTTTCATGAACAGTTACTCTCTGCTCTCCCCTCAAAACAAAACGAAGTTGGACTTGTACTGTTTCAATCCCTAAAAGCAATCGAGCAAAATTCAAAATGTCCTACAATCTGAAAAAGTTCAATGTGTCCCGCGCGCTCATATGACCTTATGCAGTTGCGAGCGCCGTAAAACACCCAAAAAAAATATACCGATGTATGTATGTATGTATGTATGTATGTATGTATGTATGTATGTATGTATGTATGTATGTATGTATGTATGTATGTATGTATGTATGTATC
>NW_004797541.1:529260-537215 GCF_000002075.1 Aplysia californica | reverse complement strand
CCCCCCCCCTTTCCCAAATCTTCCTGTGATTGTCTTTTGTTCTTTCTCCATTTTTTACCCTTTTCTTTCATAAACGTTACGCTTAATTTTAGCGGGACAGGGGAGCTCATTCTCATTGGAAGGTTGTGTACTCAGTCAGACGGCGGTGATGCAGACTTATCTTTCAACACTACTTGTCTCAGACTAGATCTCTATGGCGCATCTTTCCTTCAGCTTCTCATTTCTCAGTATCCGTGTGAGCTAGAGTATATCCGATACAACCCCAAAATCACCCTACCACAGTATCTTCTTTGGGGTCTGAAAACAATCTAAATAAAGTTTCTCGTTGCTTTAGCGCGGGTGGGATAAGCTTATTTTGATTGACAAGGGAAGTAATCTGCACTATGCGTACCCGGCTTGCGTTTTTTTTAAATTTTGCTGTCGCGCTGAATATATTGATATTCACAGGTCAATGAAAATTGTCAACGGTGAAGCATATGTGAATGTTGGTACCGTAAGGAGATGGGAGCACAAAAAATGGGACGATAATGCTTCGGAAGCAAGCGTCCATCATCAACGCCGCTGTCGTCAATTCATAAATGTAATAAACGCGCGGCGCTAGTTTAGAATAGATGCTATAAATTGAGTGAATCAACGTGCAAAAAGGAGAAACATTGCCAAAAACCATTGGAGTTTCTTCGAAAAGGCTGCAGTGAATTATTTCTTGTGTTTAAAGCTATAAAAATTGTGTGCGCGTCTGGAAAGAAAGAGCGCCGAAAGCAGATCTATAAGAAATGTTTAATTCATTGCACATGGTAAGGTTATATGTTCCCTAGTACATTAACTCTGTGGGCGAATCAAGGGTTCACTATGGTGTCCCAGAAAAACAAGAAAAAAATCCATGGGAATCCAGACATTAAAGTTTGCCAAGTCCGAAATGGTTCAAAATTAACTGCATTATCTGTAGGGAAAGTATTCAGGGCTGTGTTTTAGGTAGATCTATGTTATGATTATGAAGGAATAATAATCATGAATATGTGGCGCAAGAGGGTAACACTGTCAGTGCTGATCGATGAGAGGGGACGGTTTTTAAAAAAGTCGTGCACATTAATTATCTCGAGTTCGGCTTGGCATAAATCCCATTCTCCATCATGACCATCCTCGGCCTGAAAAGAACCGACATACTGGGGATGCCATAACGCAACTGTTACTCAGATTCCACAAGGTTTTACCACATCCATTTGGCTATTTTCTTTTTTTCTGAATCGTAATTAATTAAAGAACTCTTGGCAGGAAATCAATATCCTGAGGATGCTGAAATCGAAGCTGATGTTCGTAAGTGGTGCAGAGGAAAACCGCTTCAATTTTTTTTTCTCCACATGGTAGAGAGACCTGTTGCTCGTCGTTGTACCTATGTTGATGGAGATGGTGATTGTGTGCAAAAATAACGGCAGAATTTCATAACAAACATCCTAAGAAAGGGGAAGAGTGAAAGAGAGAGGGAGAGAGAGGGAGAGGAGGGGGGACACAGACAGACAAATAGAGAAACAGACAGAGGGGGGGGGTGCGGCTCATTCATACTGCGTGACAATAAGAAGAAGAAAGGAGGTGACAGAGATAGGGAGAAAAGAAGAAGAAGAAGAAGAAGAAGAAGAAGAAGAAGAAGAAGAAGAAGAAGAAGAAGAAGAAGAAGAAGAAGAAGAAGAAGAAGAAGAAGAAGAGAAAAGAAGCGAAGAGGAGGAAAGAAGTGAGAAAGATATAGAGATGTAGACCGAGAAAGAAAGAGAGAGAGGATGGAGAAAGAGAGAGAGAGAGAGAGAGAGAGAGAGAGAGAGAGAGAGAGAGAGAGAGAGAGAGAGAGAGAGAGAGAGAGAGAGAGAGAGAGAGAGAGAGAGAGAGAGAACAATATACACCAATGTTCTACAGAGTCTACAGGTAGTTGTCAGCCCATGAAATTGACCTTGCAAACTGTCTCGCCAGAATCAGGGATCAATAAAGGTTCACTCATTCACTAAGCTTTCTTTGGTATTAAGCTAGTTTTCGCGGTGAAATCAATTAATCGAATGTTATGATGTAGGTGGCAAAACTTTTTTCAGTCATGCCATATACACTATTATCATTGTTATTATCATTATTGTGTGTGTGTATGTGCGTGCGTGCGTGTGTGTGTGTGTGTGTGTGTGTGTGTATGTGTGTGTGTGTGTCAGTCTGTCTGTCTGTCTTCCGGTCTATATTGTTATTTATTTGCTCTTTGTATGCTTATACATAATGGAGAGAAAGGGGGGGGGGAGAAGGAGTTAATGTTACATAGATTACTAATCGAAATGAGAAACAAGTTGTCACTTAACCAATTCCAGAAAACCATACTTTTATTCCTGTAACGACCCTAGGAGTGAGAACGGGAGGTAGAGATGTGGAGAGAGAGAGAGAGAGAGAGAGAGAGAGAGAGAGAGAGAGAGAAAGAGAGACAGACAGACAGACAGACAGACAGACAGACAGACAGACAGACAGACAGACAGATAGACAGACAGACAGACAGACAGACAGACAGAAAAGGGAAAGGCAAAAAAGGGGTGGGGGTGATGAAAAAGGAGGAAGTGGAGGAAGTGGAGGAGGGTGGAAGAAGGAGGTGGAAGAGGGGTGTAGAAGAAGGAGGTGGAGGAGGGGGGGAGAAAAGGGCTGGCAACAGAACGACAGAAGGGAGAGGACGAGCAGAAGCAACGCCTGTTCCGGTCAAGTTCAAGGCAGAACACGGCACTCAGGAACTGGGTTACATGGGCACGTTGAGGTAATGGCTGAATAAACATGAGCCGTCGAACCATGGAACCTTGGCGAGTGTAGCCCGCTGTGTTAAGGCTACAAACAACCGTCATGCTACGACAATCTACAAGGAAAACACACACTTGCTGGAGCAACAGAACAGTACCTTCTATATTATTACTGCTGCTACAGAAAACGACAAACTGATTCTTCATAGACCTCTCCTTTGCCCACATTTGCACTGCTAATTATCATTATCAATATTATTATTATTATTATTATTATTATTATTATTATTATTATTATTATTATTATCATTATTTTTATTATAACAATAGTACATGTAATAGCCTTGCAGTCTCGGCTTTGAGAAGAATAGGACTGATGTTGTGCTAGCGTGTCGTACGAGGCGACTAAATGGCGAACCAGGTAGTGACTCCTGAAACAGAGTCATCCTGCCTCCAGGTCGGGGGTTGAATCACGAGGCTAACAACCTCTCTTGTAAAAAGAACCTGTTACAGAAACACATACAAACAAAAACCATTATCTCTGCTTGGCTGATCGTAGATCTTCTCCAGTGAAAGCCGAAAGGAAGCTGCTGTGCAGAAGCCTCCATCATCATCCAAGTCCAAGTCTCTTCGGATAGGCTCGAGGAACGTTAGGACCCTTTACGAGGCTGGAGAAAACTGCACAAGTTCTCCAAGAAATGCACCAATAACAACTACACATACTGGGAATCAGCGAGACCCCCTTGAACCAGTCTGGACAGAAGCGAATGAAAGAGGGGGAGCTTTTCATTTATTCAGGAAATGACAGTGATGGACCACACAGGGAAGGAGTAGGGATGATCATAATCAAAAACAGCTCAAAAGACATTCAGGGGCTGGGAAGCGCATGGTCCAAGGATCATCATGGCCTCATTTGGAACTAAGAAAGAACTCAAGGTAAGAGATGGCAGGAAAAAGGTCATTAACATGAGCATCATACAAGTGTATGCTCCAACCAATGATGCAGAAGTGGAGAATAAAGATGACTTTTACAACCGCCTGCAGAACGTCATCGACAAACGTCCATGTAAGGACATCAACACTGTCATGGGAGATCTAAATGCAAAGGTAGGTTCGGACAATAGTCGCAATGAGGAAATCATGGGCAGACACGGATTAGGAGAAGCAAATGACAACGGTGAAAGGTTCCAAAACTTCTGTACATTCAACAACTTGGTCATTGGAGGCACAATCTTCCCACATAAAAGGATTCACAAGGCCACTTGGGTCTCCCCGGACGGAACAACGGAAAACCAGATGACCACTTTTGCATCTCCCGAAAGTTTAGACACTCACTGGAGGACGTCCGAGTCTTACTAGGAGTGATCCTTGGAAAGATGAAACTAAAACTGAGAAGATATGCACAAGTCACAACTGGAAATCGTCTAAAGTATGAAGTGAGACTTCTGAAAGACCCAGTAAAGAAGAATGAGTTCAGGTTGGTACTGAAGAACAGATTTCAAGCCCTTCAAGATCTGGATGAATGTGAAGTCAACGAACACTGGGATAAGATAAGAGAGGCAGTAAATGCAACTCGCCAGAGCACCCTAGGACCCAAAGACAGCACTAGGAATGAATGGATTTCACAGGACTCTCTAGACAAAGTCAAAAGAAGAAGAGAGCTGAAGGCCCAAGTCAACAACAGCCGTACCCGAACTGAGAAACTCGCTGCACAACAAGAGTACACCGAAGTAAACCGGGAGGTAAAGAATTCCATCAAGAAGGACGAGAATACCTACCTGAATGGCCTGGCCGAAAAGGCAGAGAAAGCAGCAACAGACGGGCACTTACGGGTTTTACACCAGACTACAAGAACTCTTTCAGGTAGGTTCAGCAAGCCCACTCTACCAGTGAAAGACAAAGAGGGAAAAACTATCTTCAACCCAGAGGGGCAACTTAACTGATGGAGAGAACACTTTGATCAACCATTGAACAGACCACCTCCAGAAAACCAACCAGAAATACTTCCAGCTAGAAATGACCTCCCAATAGTCACGAAACCACCTTCAAGAGAGGAAATTGCAGCTGCTATAAAAACACTGAAGTCCCACAAGGCAGCTGGTCCCGACCATATACCACCGGAAGCCCTTAAGGCAGAGAAAGATACGTTTGTGGAAATTCTCTATGCTCTATTTGAAAAGGTTTGGCAAAAGGAGGAAATACCATCAGACTGGAAGGAAGGCCACCGAAGCTGCCAACGAAAGGAGACCCCAGCAATTGTAACAACTACAGAGGCATTACACTCCTGTCCATACCTGGGAAAGTCTTCAACAAGATACTCCTGGAGAGAATCAAGCTTGCAACAGATGAGAAGCTTCGAGGAAACCAGGCAGGATTCCGCAAAAAACGATCATGTGTGGACCAGATCGCTACTCTGCGTATCATTGTTGAGAAATCGCTTGAATGGAACTCACCTCTCGTGGTCAACTTCATTTACTATGAAAAGACGTTTGACAGCGTGGACAGGGAAACTCTGAGGAAACTCATGCGCATTTTGTAATACTTGAGAAAATCGTCAAGCTTATGAAGGCCACTTATGATGGAACAAACTGCCAAGTCTTCCACGAAGGACAACTCTCAGAACCATTCCAGGTACAGACAGAAGTGCGACAAGGATGCTTGCTCTCACATTTTCTCTTCATACTGGCAATTGACTGGGTCATGAAAGAAGCCACCAGAAGCAAACGTAATGGAATACAATGGATCCCTTGGCAGCAGCTGGACGACTTAGACTTCGCCGGTGACCTTGCACTGCTCTCTCACACACATGCTCAGATGCAAGAAAAGACCAAGGAACTCAACTGCCTATCAAGGAGTGTTGGCCTACGTATACATCCAGGCAAGTCAAAAGTAGTGAAGCTAGGAAAAGTTTCAAGCCCGGTTGTGACAGTGGAAGACACTCCTCTGGAAGAAGTGGTCTCCTTTACCTACCTTGGAAGTGTCATCGATGGTAAAGGTGGAACCGGGGCAGATGTTAAAGCAAGAACCGCCAAGGCAAGGTCAGCATTCAAGCAATTATCAAAAGTCGGAAAAGCAAGCAACGTCTCACTGCGCATCAAGATTCGACTCTTTAACTCCAACGTCAAGTCTGTGCTCCTCTACGGCTGCGAAACTTGGAAGACAACGAAGACAGTACTGAATAAAGTCCAGATTTTCATCAACAGATGTATGAGGAGTATTCTAAGAATTAAGTGGCAGGATAGAATAAGAAATGGAGAGCTGTGGGAAAGGACTGGACAAAAGGATATAGAAGTAGAAATAGGACTAAGAAAGTGGCGATGGATGGGACACACCTTAAGAAAGCCCAGCGGAAACATCACAAGACAGTCACTGCAGTGGAACCCACAAGGAGCACGAGGCAGGGGTAGGCCACGGGAAACATGGAGGAGATGCGTGGAAAGGGACATGAGAGAAATGAAGCTCACTTGGAACGAGCTTGGAAGGATGGCTCAGGACAGAGATAAATGGAAGGAGCTTGTATGTGGCCTATACCCTGCCAGGGGTGAAAGGCATTGATGATGATGATGACATGTAATAATAATAATAATAATAATAATAATAATAATAATAATAATAATAATAATAATAATAATAATAATAATAATAATAATAATAATAATGCTAGAAATAATAATAATGATAGTAATAATAATAATAATAATAACACTAATGAAAAGTATGATAATAATGATAATAATGATAGTAATAATGATAATAACATTAATAACACTAATAACCATAATAATTATAATCATAATAATTATAGTAATAATAATATGGTATGGTAGTATGGGGTTTTACGGCGCTCGCAACTGCTAAGTTCATATGAGCGCGCGAAACACAAGTTGTTTACTTTCACAAAAGTTTACTGCACGGTTGGTTAGCTTTTAGCCTTTAAAATGTTAAAATTTTAAAAATCAGTGTAGACATATATAAATTTTCGATCTAAAATAATTTTTCTAGTTAACATAAAAATTTTAAATAGTATAAAATTCACTCTACAACTCGCCATAAAGCTATTATAGTTATTGTTATTATTATTATTATTATTGTTGTTGTTGTTGTTGTTGTCCCTGATGTTGTTGTTGTTGT
The DNA here is from genome assembly GCF_000002075.1 of Aplysia californica. NCBI lineage: Eukaryota > Metazoa > Mollusca > Gastropoda > Aplysiida > Aplysiidae > Aplysia > Aplysia californica. Next base: position 530,337 of record NW_004797541.1, on the reverse strand, counting down.
TGTTATTATTATTATTATTATTATTATTATTTATTATCATTATTTATTTTTTATTATTGTTATTATTATTATTATTTTTATTATTATTATTATTATTATTATTATTGTCATGAAGAGGATGACCGTAACAATAATCATAATGCAGATAGTTCAATTCTGTTATCTATCTATCTATCGTTTTCAATACGCGTATCCTTTCTGCGCAAGGTTCTCTCCATATCCTATAGTATCTATCCCTTGTCAGAAACCCGTTTTGTGCTGGCTGTACAGTACAGTCTCAGCCTAGCACACTTAAAGAGCTTCCATTAATGCTTGACCTCGGTTACTTTAGTTTTTAGTGCAGGTGGTTGGAGAGCGCCACTGGAAAGTGCTAGTGTTATTATTCCTTCCCGCATTCATTTTATTTCGTCTGCCTTGTTTTTTCTTTACATTAGATCGACGTTAAAAAAAGATTTTTAACTAATAGGTTTGGAAACTTAGAAACAATTACATGTAGTACCAAAAGTCGGGAACCAGTTTTGCAAAAATCAGTTTGGTCAAAAGACATTTGATCGAGCTATCAATACATGTACTTGTGAGTTGTGAGTAAATACCGCAAGAAACAAGAATATACCCAAAAGTCACATTACACAGTCTCTCTGACTACTGGGCCCATCAAATAGACACCCAGAAAAACGGGGAAGTTATTTAGAATTGGGTTTTTCCTGGCCCAAATAATTGATTTGTGAACCTTTAGTTGCGTGATCCCTTAAGGTATGCACCATGACCTGGCACAGGTGTCGGACGCACACACGTAAACTAGTTAATGATTTACGCCGGGCATGTGAACACGGCCTATTGTTGAGGCATTCGGACATAGTTACCTCAGTCCTGCCACTGACTGAGCTTTGGTGAGTAATCTCTTATTTTAAGTTAAAGAGGTTTTTGGTTCCTTTGTTGACGGAATAGATAGTTATAAAATATAGTTGAATCGACCCCAGTTTACGTTTACATAATTATATTTGTATTATTATGCTTGTTGTGTGTGTGTGTATGTTGGCGTGTATGTGTGTGTGTGTGTGTGTGTGTGTGTGTGTA
>NW_004797541.1:526210-527364 GCF_000002075.1 Aplysia californica | reverse complement strand
TATATATAGGGTGATCCAAAAAACTACGACTTTTTTGTTAATATTTTCATTCATACTGAAGTTTTGCGTTGCAAATTTGTACCCAACATATGGAAGTCAAAGGGAATTTTTCTGATATTCATTTTTGATAAATCTACAGAATAGTTTTGCTCTACGAAGGGTGTAAAAAACAACCCAGGTTCAGCTACGTCCCCATTTTTGTAGCATGACGCACTAGTTTGCATTAGGCCTACCCCTAAAAAAACAATGATTGCGCCATATTTCAAACTGCAGTATCTAACAGGCAAATAGAAGTTTGCAGATAGCTTTTTCAAGTTTCCTTGCCCGCTGAGATCAAGATTAAGATAAGTAAAGAGCAGAGAGCTGTTGTATTAAACATTTCCTCACCACCAACTCATTTCGTAAGTTTCACACATTGTACGGAAATACTGTTGAAGTGCCCTGAAGGCCGTCTTTGATGTCAAGGGTAAAAATGTTCCATCTATTAGGACCTGTAGAAAATCAGAACTAGAAATTCTTAGACAAAATTACCACTTCAGGTCAAACACACACCGTTCGCAGCCCTTAAAACGTCAACAGGGTGCAGAATTCAGAAGATGAGCCCCATGAGACGTCTGTCCGTAGACGATATCAGCATCGATGACTTTCTTACATCTCATATCAACGGTCCGCATTCTTGTGGCAGATCTTCATCTACGACTGTAACATTTTCCCGTTCGCGAATCTATCAGAGGATAGCAATGTGTTCATGATTCTTCGATCGTCTTGAAAAGCGTGAACATTTCCTCTATGACATTTGGTTCCTTGGCAAAGCCCATATTCACCTTTCAGGTTATATCAACTCCACAATTGCTCTCTATTTAGGCAACCTCACCCCCCCCCTCTCCAAAATGTCTCTTGAAACAGCCCCATACTGTAAGGTGTACAGTGCGTGTAGCTTTGAGTACTCATGGTTTAGTAGATCCTTGAGTTTGGCCACCACTGAACATTACGAACGACGCGTTAAAATCTGTCGAGTCCAAAGTAGGACATAATAATATACCAGTGGTTCTCGAAATTCCAGAATAAAAAAATATTTTTTAAACTCTGTAGGAGAAAAGAAATATTTCTTAAAGGTTATAGGGATGGATAGATTAGATTTTAAATATAAAAGG
>NW_004797541.1:524258-525678 GCF_000002075.1 Aplysia californica | reverse complement strand
ACACACACACACACACACACACTCACACACACGCATACACGCACGCACAGCCAGACGGACTGACGGACGGATGGACGGACGGATGGACGGACGGATGGACGGATGGAAGGACGAACCGACCAGCGGATGGATAGATGGATGGATAGACAGGCAGAAAGACTGATATCTACTACTTTTGTTTCAGGTGACGTCTTGTGGGCTGTGCACAGTAAGGTCAGCAGGATGCAACTTGATAATAGAGTTAAGTTAATAAGACTTCTGGGATTTGTTTGCTACATTGTGCCCATAATATTATACGTGATGGGCATGTTTACAGCTGACTGGTTGCGTTTCGGCGAAAACGGAAGGGCTGGCTTATTTGCGGAATGTAACGTGACTCTTAACGATACAGCTCTTCACGACACCGACAACACGACGCAGCCTACCCCCACAACAGCTGGGGATTCCAGTAGCGAGGGTGATGAAGGCGATGAGATTTGCATCGGTATTGGAATCGATGACGCACAAGGTAAGCGAAAGGCCCTGTATTAAGGTCCTACTGTAGATCGTAGTTCCTTTTTGGATCCTTTCAGTCAATACCGTCTTTTGCTACATTCTGCAGCTGTTGTTGATTGATGGGCGGTTCCTCTTTGTCTCTTCTTGTGTATTGTCCCCTACTAAGCTCATGTTTGGCCCGCTTTAGGCTAACATCAAAGGCAACTTGTCGGAACCTTAGCTTGCAGTGACCGTCATTTGTGGGCTTACTTTTAGATTTTGTTGGTCATCCAACTTTTAAATTTGCTAACAAGTCATCGGTGACGATTAAAGAGAGTAACGACGTGGTAGAATCAGGGGCTCGTCAATTTTGGGGGATATGAGTTATTGGCATCATCTTAAAGCCTGTTCATTTAACTACTTTATTTTGGGGGGTTTTTTTAATATATACATCTATGTTGAGCAGAAGTCAGAATATTTGCCTTTGACAGGGGTCAGGTTCGCCTGGTTTCAGGGGTAAATTTGACGAGAAAACTGCCGCCAAAGTTAAGGATCTTCCTTAGCCTGAAATTCCCTAGAAACTGAAAATTTACATTTTTTGTGCCTTTAATCAATGGGTTTTTTTAATAAAGTCCGAACAAAAATGTGTTTTAAGTGGACGGAAAAGGTATTGAGCCAAAAAAAAATAATTAGAAAACATTTTCACCACGATGCCTCACAATGTGTTTTCATCCTATTTAATTGCGGTCAGGCGAAACAGGACAGGCTTTAGGCTTATTTCTTTGGGAACCAAAATGGGCTTTTGCGAGTTGTTTTTGCAGTATGTGAATTTGGGGTCACTCGGGCGTTTTCACACCTGCATCATCATCATCATCATCATCATCATTTTTTGGTAAGCAGGGTAGGAGGGAGAGTCTTGTTTTAATTTTAGACAAAAATAAAATAA
>NW_004797541.1:520679-524154 GCF_000002075.1 Aplysia californica | reverse complement strand
CATCATCATCATCATCATCATCATCATCATCATCATCATCATCATCATCATCAGAGCTTCCCCTGGCAGAATCCCCCCCCAAACCCTGACTCACAACAACTAACCTCCGCCAAGCTGATCTACTCAATGTTCGCTGATGACTGCACTATACTGGCCAGTCACGCAAAGAGAGAAAGGGCAAATAAAGCGACACAGTTGATTGTGGATATGGTTGTGAAATGGAGCAATGAATGGAAGCTTACTTTGAATGCAACCAAGAGTGAAGTGTGCTTCTTCACAACATGGGTGAACGAGGCAACGTGGCAACCAATAATTCAGATCGAAAGGAAAAAGATACCATTCAACACCACTCCACGTCTGCTGGGCGTCTACCTGGATAGACAGCTAACCTTCAACAAGCACACTGAGGAGGTGTCCAAAAGTGCAACCTCAAAAATGAAGGTTATCGGTGCTGTCCGCAACTCAAAATGGGGCTGGGGTAAGGAGTCGCTCAAGAAAGTATATCAGATGTTTGTGAAAAGCAAGATGGATTATGCTGCCCTAACGTGGCAGCTTTGGCTGAGTGAGACTAGTGCAAAAGCCCTGGACAGAATACAAAACAAAGCCCTCCGACTTGTATCAGGTCAGCTGAAAACAACACCAACAGAAGCGCTGCGCTATGAGACCAGAACTGAGCACTACACCACCTATACAAAAAGAACATGCCTCAAGTCTGTAGAGATGGCTAAGAGATTACCAGACAACCATCCTAGAAAGAAAGCCCTTGATCAAGCAGTCAAGCCTAAAAACAGCAGGAACAATTGATTTTGGATGGGCACCGATCTAGCAGAACACCTCCCCCCTGAAGCAGAGAATCGATGGCCGATCAATCTGGTGAGAGCTTGTCCATGGGAGACCCATGGCGAAATCGAAATTCGGGCAGAACTGAGAGGAGTAAAATGAAAAGAATATGATCCTGTAAAGGCACGTGAAGCAGCTGAGGATGTGATCAAAGAGGTTGGTGCGGATGTGACAATTTTCACCGATGGATCGGCTGTTGCAGGATACCGCGAAGGTGGAGCAGCAGCAGTGGTGATAATGAATGATGAACCACCACGAACAGAAATTATTAAAAGTAAAGGTACATTCCTTACATCATCTTATGACGAGGAATGCCAGGCAATGATGTCTGCTGCTCAATGGATTGCAGACAATTACCACAGTAAGACCAATGTGCTGATCTTGACTGACAGTCAGTCCCTCTGCAAGGGGCTGCTGGGCAACAGCTCGGACATGAGTGATTTGCGCCGCAAGTTCAGTGAAGCCAGAGTCACAATAAAAATCCAGTGGATTCCAAGCCATGTTGGAATAGAAGGAAATGAGGCAGCAGACCAAGCTGCTAATGAAGCCAGAGAGATTGAACGAGACAGACGACCAACGACATACAAAGGAGTCTTTCCAATGATCAATAGGGAAATCAGAGACCCACCATGTAGAACTAAGTACCAGCACCTGGAAGATGTGTATTCCTGGTACTCCTATAAGCGGGAACAAAAATCTATGGCATGTCGCTGGGACCATGTTGAGCTAGCGAGACTGCGGTCGGACCATCATTGGAGTTTAAGATGGTATAAGAACTTTGTGAATGAAGAGCTCAGCCCATGTTGCCGAGGATGCGGCCATGAAAAGGAGGATGTCAAACATATTATGTTTGAATGTCCAGGAACAATGGCAATTCGAATTGAGTTATTTGGACGAGTGGAGGTGCCGCTAAGCATATTGACAATGGAGCCGAAAAAGAGCCTCACTCTCGCTCGAAGATTTGTTCGTGGAGTCCGTCAGGCCCAATAAGGAAACAAAAATCATCATCATCATCATCATCATCATCATCATCATCATCATCATCATCATCATCTTCAACATCTACCTCAATCCATATGTACCACATCTCTTTAGAGATAAGAGGAGGTTCTCGTGGCCTAGAGGTTAAGGCGTTCGCCTCTCATTCAAAGGTCCCGGGTCCGAATCCAGGTAGCGACGAAAAAATTGCCTTCTCTAAAATTGTCTCCTTTCACCTCTTTTCATGCTCTCTAGCTTCTTCTTCTTCCTCGTTCTCGATTACAGCGGCTAGACAGTCAGTCCGATGTCGCGCACAAACTGTGCAGTTCGCTTCAACTCTGAGAGAATGCCATAGAGCTTTCTCTCAAGGGGAGCCACATTCTGCCACGTCTGTGCGCGAAGGGTGGCGTAGCGCGGGCAGTGCTGATGGATATGGTTGGCATCCTCTTGGTAGTATCCACATTCACAGATCGCTGACTCTCCCACTTTTAATTTTGGTGTTTGAGTCTGTTGTGGCCACAACGGAGTCTAAAGATTGTGACCTGGTCTGCTCTATTTAGTATGTAGTAGTGGGTATGTCTGTTGTGTTTAGGGTGGGACCTTTTCCATCTGTTTCTTAAGGCAGATTTTATTAGTGTTTTTGACTCTGAGAGATTGATGACATCTTCAATCTCGGTCATTTCGGCTCCTTCTTTGGCAAAGTCGTCTGCTTTTTCATTTCCATAAATGCCACAGTGACCAGGTATCCACTGTAGAGTTGTGTTGGCTTGGGAGTTTAGATCACATAGGAGTGAAAGGAGTTGTCGTACTTGAGCTGGCTCTCTAGCAATATTCTGTCGTCTGCTTTCGTTTCCACTTTCTGCACCCACCCTGTCACCTCCTGTGCCCCCTCCTCTGGCTCCTGACTTTCTGCAGCCTTTCTACTGCTCCTCCTTGGCTTCTTCTTACTGCTGTCTTTCAGCATCACCCCTGATCTTCCGGTAGGAAAGATCTACACCTGACCTTCTCGGACAAGGGAGAAAAATCTCGGAGGCCCCGTGTGCAAGTTGCACTTGTTAAAGATCCTTCGGTGGTCTAAAATCGAGGAGTAAGATTCGGCCGCCACCCGGACAAATTCAAAATATCCTACCAACGAAAATGTTTAATGTGTCCCGTGCGGTCGTATGTCCTTATGCAGTTGCGAGCGCCTTAAAACACTTACTAAGAAAAAAAGAGAGAGAAAAGTTTCCTTCTCTTCCTTTGTGAATTCCACCTTCATGCTTGGTTGGTAATGTTTGTTTTCGGTTTTCTCAATTATGTGTCCAATCCACTTTTATTTTCTCTCTCTGATATCGATATCTCTATTTTCTGTTAATTTTTCACACAGTTGTTCATTTCTTATGGTGTGAGGCAAATGAAAGTTTAGTTTCTTTTCAGCAGCTGTTGATAAACGCCTGTATCTTTTTAGAAGTTTTTGTTTGTAGGTTCCTATGTTTCTGATCCATAGAGGAGAAGACTACATGTACAATTTTGACACTGGTGTTGAAAATCCTTGTCTTGGTTTTTGTTTTTATGATTCCTGACTTACATTTACATTTACTTTCTGCACCCACCCCGTCACCTCCTTTGCCCCCTCCTCTGGCTCCTGACTTTCTGCAGCCTTTCTACTGCTCCTCCT
>NW_004797541.1:516448-520579 GCF_000002075.1 Aplysia californica | reverse complement strand
CAATCCAAATGTACCACATCTCTTTAGAGATAAGAGGAGGTTCTCGTGGCCTAGAGGTTAAGGCGTTCGCCTCTCATTCAAAGGTCCCGGGTTCGAATCCAGGTAGCGACGAAAAAATTGCCTTCTCTAAAATTGTCTCCTTTCACCTCTTTTCATGCTCTCTAGCTTCTTCTTCTTCCTCGTTCTCGATTACAGCGGCTAGACAGTCAGTCCGATGTCGCACACAAACTGTGCAGTTCGCTTCAACTCTGAGAGAATGCCATAGAGCTTTCTCTCAAGGGGAGCCACATTCTGCCACGTCTGTGCGCGAAGGGTGGCGTAGCGCGGGCAGTGCTGATGGATATGGTTGGCATCCTCTTGGTAGTATCCACATTCACAGATCGCTGACTCTCCCACTTTTAATTTTGGTGTTTGAGTCTGTTGTGGCCACAACGGAGTCTAAAGATTGTGACCTGGTCTGCTCTATTTAGTATGTAGTAGTGGGTATGTCTGTTGTGTTTAGGGTGGGACCTTTTCCATCTGTTTCTTAAGGCAGATTTTATTAGTGTTTTTGACTCTGAGAGATTGATGACATCTTCAATCTCGGTCATTTCGGCTCCTTCTTTGGCAAAGTCGTCTGCTTTTTCATTTCCATAAATGCCACAGTGACCAGGTATCCACTGTAGAGTTGTGTTGGCTTGGGAGTTTAGATCACATAGGAGTGAAAGGAGTTGTCGTACTTGAGCTGGCTCTCTAGCAATATTCTGTCGTCTGCTTTCGTTTCCACTTTCTGCACCCACCCCGTCACCTCCTTTGCCCCCTCCTCTGGCTCCTGACTTTCTGCAGTCTTTCTACTGCTCCTCCTTGGCTTCTTCTTACTGCTGTCTTTCAGCATCACCCCTGATCTTCCGGTAGGAAAGATCATTCATAACAAGATAGTTCACTCGGCCAAAGAAGTGTCCGCGGACGTCCGTGCATTGCTTCAGATGGTGCTGCAGTCTTTGTTTCGAAGCTCTCTTTTGTTTTTCCAGAAGAAGAATAGGAATCTCACAGTTTGTTGCTTTCACTTTTATTGTTTTCACACCAAGTAAAGTAACTCTGTTCGCAAAGTCCGCACTTTTTCAAGAGGGCGCCACCGGATTTTGAGGACACTTTCTTAATTAGCTCAAAGAGAGGAGTGAACTATCTTGCTATGTACGATCTTTGATAATATGTTTATTAGTTGTGTGCCTTACCCATTTTTATCTTTACATCTTCATCCGTACCTCCAACTTGGTCTATGATGCTACTTTAGTAAGAGAAGGAATCAGCTTCCTCTAGTCGTGGTGTTTCCTCGATCGTAATCTGATCATGGACGGTGGTGTTGATCCGTAGTGTCGTGGTCTTGTCTGTCTGTACTTTATGACCTGTCCTCAGTGAAAAGCTTACAAGATCTCTTGTTTTCTCCTTCTTCCGTTGGTGACTAGATCTATGTGATACTCTCACAACTGAATATATTTCTTGTACCGCCATGGAGAAAAAAAATATTAAGCTTACACCTTGCATTGAAAAAAAAAAAAAAAAAAAAACATCTGAGAAATTATGATTTTATATGAAAATAAGTTGTCAAGCAACAGAGCTCTCAACTTAGCCTATTGTGGTATCACAAGCAAAAACGGTGGCTTTACAGAATCGGAATTATAAACTTAAGGATTCCTTTATTCCTGTTTCTTTGTATACTCCAAAATTGGCACGAACTGCATGAGACACAGTAAATTATGAGTATGTGAATTGTCAGTGTATCATTTTGTGACTGTTTAAAGTTCGGCTTTTTTGCTTGCTTTACGTCCGGCCTGATGTGGGATGTTTTTTTCTTTTTATTTTAGATGAAAGAATGAATGAATCTTGATGACTTTTTTAAAAAAGGATTGTCCTATTTTAGTTATCTTAGCTTAACTGTGAATTTCATTGTTTGCGTAGCTCTTTCAGGATTCCATTCAAAGAAAAAGTACTTTAAACTCTTTGGTATTTAACTTTGTACTTTGTGGAACCGGCACCTACTTTTTTCAGTTTGCTTTTCTTCTAAGTGAGTGATCAAGTGAATGAGTGAGGGAGTGACTGAGTGAGAGATAGAGAGAGAGAGAGAGGGGGGGGGAGAGAGAGAGAGAGATCGAGAGAGAGAGAGAGAGAGAGAGAGAGAGAGTGTGTGTGTGTGTGGGTGTGCGTGTGCGTGTGTGTTTGCGTGTGCATGTGTGTGCGTGTATGTATGTATGTATGTATGTATGTATGTGCATGTATGTATGTGTGTAAGTGTGTAAGTGTAAGTGTGTGTGTGTGTGTGTGTGTATGTGTGTGTGTGTGTGTGTGTGTGTGTGTGTGTGTGTGTGTGTGTGTGTGTTTATGTCGGAGGCTATGTTTGCTAACACGTAATTCTCTGTTAATTTGTCTTTCCTCATTTCACAGGTTACATCCATATCACACGTCTATTTGTGATCGTTGGGGGTTTGGGTTACGTTTACGGCCTCTTCACTCTGAAAAAGGAGATGAACAATGCGGAAAGATTTACCAAAAAATCTTGTCGGCACGTTTCGTTGAATCTTGTCCCTGTCTTTGGAGGTTAGTACATTTCGCAGAAAACCGTTTGCTTGTGACTGGTCATGTTATTGCTTATTTCTTCTTAATAATAATAATAAATAATAAATGACATTTATATAGCGCTCAACCCCGAATAAAGTACACAGGCTCTGAGCGCTTTACAATACAGTACAACATACAACAGTAACATGAAACGTTGTGTTCTGACTAAAGAAAATTATTCCAAATATTCATCTTATTAATGTAAAAACAGAAACGACTTCAGCTGACATTTGAATGAATCAAAAGATTTGATTTCTCTCAACGTACTTGGTAAAGCATTCCAGATCTTGGGGCCTTGGTATTCAAATGCCCTTTCACCCATTGTTTTAAGTTTCATAGATGGTAAAATAAATTTCTTTTTGTCAGCTGATGATCTTAAACTGCGAGTTGGAATGTACAGTCTTAACAGATTTGATAAATATGATGGTGCATTATCATTCAAACATTTGTGACATATGGTGGCCAACTTGTACACAATCCTTTTCTCAACAGGAAGCCAATGCAAAGTTCGTAAAAGAGGTTTAGCAGAGTCTCGCTTTCTTTTTAATGTGACCATGGTCAACCTCTTTAACAGACTTTGCACTGCCTGCCAGAATGACTTCTGTTTTATTATCATTTAACATCAATCAATTTATTTTTGTTCATCCAGTTTTTCACTAAGGCAATACAATTTTCAGCACGATGGACAAGTACATCTAAGTTGGTAAACAATGTTGAACCATAAATTTGGGTATCATCAGCATAGAAATGGTACTTTAAGTCATATTTAACTATTTCCTTGACAAGTGGTTGAGTATAAATGGTGAACAAAACTGGACCGTGGACTGAGCCCTGGGGGACCCCATACTTAAGAGCATGATCTGGTGACTCAAGCCCTTTAATAAAAACAGATTGGTAACGATTTGACAGGTAAGAAGAAAACCAGCTAAGGGCAGTCCCGGATAATCCAAAAGACACTTCCAATCGCTTCAATAAAATGTGAAGGTCAATTGTATCAAAAGCTTCTTCTTCTTCTTCTTCTTCTTCTTCTTCTTCTTCTTCTTCTTCTTCTTCTTGATACTAATACTACTGACAAAATCGTTGTTATTGTGGAAGTAATTTTAATAATTGTGTTGTTGCTATTGTCGTGGTGGTATGAGCGCTGATGAGGGCTGTGGTTGTGATAGGTTGTGGGTGGTGGTGGTTTTCTTGATTGTGGTAGTACTACTAATGCTTTTACTCTCTGTGTTTGGCGTAGAGTTTGGTTGGGTTTTTTCAAATTAACATTGTAGGCGCCTTTCACGCCCATGGCGACACAATTTAGATCATTTAAGAGGCGGGCTTTGACTCTCTCAAATACTCCCTGCTGCTCTTTTTATTTTGCTTTTGTTTGTTTGTGTATATGTTGGTTTGTTTGTTTGTTTGTTTGTTTGTTTGTTTGTTTGTTTGTTTGTTTGTTGTTGTTGTTGTTGTTTTGGTGCTTGGAGTAACTATATAGGGAGAGGCCCTAACGTTGCTTCGCCCGCTCAACAGTTCCAACCAAGTTGAAGCCGAAAG
>NW_004797541.1:507562-514837 GCF_000002075.1 Aplysia californica | reverse complement strand
ACTAAGTTTACAACTGAGAGAACTGAGCTGATCTCACAAACATGGCCGACCGTCGTCTGCAGCGGCTTCACGTTACGCGACTCGTGGCCTCTCCTATTATAGTTCCTCCAAGTTGTGGTGTTACTCAATTCGAGGCCTGCTTGGCAGAATCTCTCTCCCTTTCTTTATTGTTTCATTTGCTTCAAATTTTAATTTGCTTCTGTAACTAGATTATTGTGTAAAAATATTTTATTTCGGAAAAAAATATAAAAAATAAAAGAATATACATGTATGTGTTTATTTTTGTATCTGTTTTCTGTTGCATGTGTTGCTGTTTTGTTCTTCAGTTGTTGATTTGTTTGGGATTTTTTCTGGGCTGGCTGGTGGGAGGTGTCAAAATTAAAACCAATACAGTGTACGAGGGTTTAGAATTGGGAAGAAACAGATAGATATACATGTGTATATTTTTATATATATATATATATATATATATATATATATATATATATATATATATATATATATATATATATATATATATATATATATATATATATATATATATATATATGTGTGTGTGTGTGTGTGTGTGTGTGTGTGTGTGTGTGTGTGTGTGTGTGTGTGTGTGTGTGTGTGTGTGTGTGTATGTGTGTCACGACTTGGTGGAATCAGGCACTAGTCAATTTTTGGGCATGTGGAGTTTTTTGTACCATCTGAAAGCTTGTTCATTTTGCCTTGCTTTCAATGAAAGAAATACCCATCGGTCTTGAATAGAAGTCTAGGTATTTGCGATTGAAGGAGTTGAGGTCGCTGGTTTCAGTGGTGAAATAAGCGAGAAAATGGCAGCCAAAGTTTCGTAACTCCAATAGCTAAAGAGTCCTTGAAAATTGAAAAATGACATATTCTGTTCCTTTAATCAATGTTTTTCAGTCAAATTTACATGGAAATGTGTTTTTATATGGACATAAAAGGGGTTGATCCAAAGAAGAAAAACTATAAAAATTGTCAAAACGATGGCAAAATGCCTTTTTCTCCGATTTTATTTATTTTGACGAGCGCCTGATTTCACCAAGATGATTCACACACACACACACACACACACACACACACACACACACACACACACACACGCACACACACACATACATATATAGATCTAATATATATATGTCAGTACAGTATGGGGTTCCCTTTATGTGTGCGCACAGCAAACATTAGGGAAATACAAGTACACAATGAGTCTAAATTAAGTCAACACAAGTACTGGACTAACTCAGTGAGAGAATACAAAGTGTCGTATCAAGTAGCCTATTTCCCACGAAATTTTGGTAAGCACTAAATTGTGCGGTATTTCTCGGGGGGGAGTTGTGTGTGGATTGGTTATGCTGGTGACAAGGTAAAGAGTATTCAGTAAATTCTGAATAAAATGATTTCTCCAATATTAGTGTTATATAATTTCGACTCATCCTGTATTAGAAGTTGCCTCATTGTAGTAACCGTAAAGAACAGAAGTCCCGTCTTAGATGGAAATAACAGCAGTTACATAGATAGCGTATTGCCGTGAATATCAGCAATACTATCCCGTACGCAAAGAGCAGATCCCAGCTTTGTCTCGTTTACTTCAGTATAGTTTATCAAGAGTTTTTCGGCGCTCGTAATTGAGTAAGGTCAAACGAGCGCGTGAAACACAAGTTGGTTACAGCCACACAGTTCACAGCATGGCCTGGCTTAGGTCAGTGATCAGATTAAAATGTTAAACTGTGTGCCGGTAACTGGGATTTTAAAAGTATTTTTTAAGGGTGGAGGTTATGGATGGGTATGGGAGAGAAATAAGAACAGGATAGACTTAGAGGAAGAAAGCAGTGACAATCAGTGATCAAAAGCAAATGACTTCCATATAAGTGGATACCATGGTACATGTGTACGGTCTTACTTTTTCGTAGCACTTGATGTTTTGTCCTTGAAGTTCTTCATTAACCAAAATAAACATGTCATTCTACCACAGCCATCCTGAACCGAATCGGTCTGTGGTACTACAGTGAAAACTACAGCAGTGATACCAGGTACCCTGACTCACGTTTGTCCAAGTGTTATGACTATGTGATGGCGACAGTCTATATGGTCCCAATCTCCATCGCTCTGTTCTACGCCGCCGCCTACATCAAAAGGGGGAGTGGACCTTGTGAATCAATGAACAGGTGTAATTGTAATCGGTTTTCATCGGCCTTTCACGCTTGCTTTGAGCGCCAGCCACGAGATCCTCGTCAGGAAATCGTCATTAGCGCTACAACTACAACAACACCGAGTCGTGTGCACGACAGGGGTGAAGAGACGCAGTCTCTGACAGACAGTGATCGGGCGTCAACAAATGGTTCCATCTCCCTACGCGTGCTTGATTTGCCAAACAATGATGACATCTTCACTATTTCTATCACAGACCCGGCCCCAGCCTACGAAAACTTGTCGCCGAGACGAGATGAAGGGTCAGGGTCAGGGCCATCACAGACACTCCCCCCTCCTTCATATGACGAGGTCATGGCCGGGGGTTATTCCCTCCACCCAGACAACAAATCTGCCACGGCTGCTGCTGTGTCACAATCTATGTCCAGCGCACAACGGTCGCACAGTCCAGGCGCACACGCCGGGTCTTCCTGTCGTGGTCACGTTGAACTCGTATCATCAGACGATCATTTACTGCCTACGTGCCCGCCGCCATCTTACGAAGACTCTGAAGTATGATAGTCTTCTTTACTGTTGTTATTTTCACTTTCACTTTCAAAAGTTCTCTGACCTCTGGGCCAAGCCCAAGCACCCTTCTCTTGGAGCTCAGACGCCTGGCTGAGAGTCACCATACCGAAACCAAGTTGGGCCCTATACACTTCTTTCGAATATGGTGAATGGTTTGTCCTGATGGTGCTTGGGGTGATATAATCTCATCAAGACCACGGATTGGTGGATGTTGTGTATTCCTTTTGGAATCAAGTACACTGTACACGTACAATAACGTGTTTGAAATGATCGTGAATCAGTTTAAAAAATCAACCAAGTGGCCAAATGTTATTGATGGTATCGTCACGTGTTGAAAGGGTAGAAATTCTATCATCCCTGGATATACACATATAGCATATATCTATGCAAGTACATGTCGTATATTTAGAATATGATATTGATTGGCTGTACAATCAAGCACTCTCCTAGTTTTTGGCAATGATGACTTTTGAACATATTACAAGGATGTTGTCCCACGCATGCTCAAACTGTTGGAACTGCTCCTTTTGTATGTTTACATTGCCTGGGTTTGGCTTCCATCCGCAGTGTTCCGCTGCGCCGAAGTCAAAATTAAGGTTTTAATTCTGAAAAATTGAGAAACCAGGGCTTGCCCCAAAGTTAATGATTTATACAATTTGAAAACGTTCTCCTAAAGCAACAACTTTTGGGGAATGTTGCCAAATGCATTGCCATTGTGGAAAGTCGGAATGTTATCGAGGGAAATGGATCCGCGTTATCTAAGGCTGAAACTTGAATTTAACATTGCTATTCACTATTCAGAAGTATTTTGTTCTTACCAGCATGGCTGTACATCTCAATAACTCAAAACTCTAACTTTCTATAAAGTTACCAATCATTTTCTATCGTTCATGCACCACTGTTGTCCATCTTTGGGTAAATGTGTTTTTGAGGTCTCCATTCAGTACTGACATGATCTATTTGGCGAATCCGGGGTCTCCACCCTCTGTAGAGCCAACATGGGGTTGTCGTGACATCATGCGCAAAAGAAGATTTACCTCGCTGTAAGAACGGACACCTCAACTCGCTCCTCTTTGTACAAAAAAAAAAAGAAACGATTTTTGCCATCTTCACATTAAATAAACTTTTGTACATTAACTTTGCCGGTTTGACAATAAAACAATAGGACGGGCATGCCCTAAAGAAACTTTATGCAGGATAGTTTCTTGGAAAATAAACGAGGTACATTGTAATTATAGTTATTTATGAGAATACCGATAACATTGATAGCTGTGACGCGCCCTGAACTGAATACTTATGTTGGTTTACATTCTCAGATGAGCGAGAACAAATTAGTAATGTTAGGCATAATCAGTGCGTTGCCCCGCCTAAGGGAGCGAAACTTTCAAACTGGAATGGTTTCAATGATACGCTACATCCTGGTCGAAGGATTGGCATAGTAATCTATACATAATGTTCCTCTGGCCAGTTTATCTGTAATTATTTGTGTTCTCTTTCACACTGACCTATCAACTGGTGGTCCAGCAAAACTGTGTTTTCGGAACCTTTCCTTTTTGTTTTAGTAAGAGTTTTATGGCACTTGCAACACAATAAGGTCATACAGGGGCCGAAGATTAGAGGTGTTACAAGAGAGCAGCAAACACAAAGGAAGAAGGCGAGATAAAGACGCCAGATGTTTGATAGGACAGACGGACCTAACTCCATGCTTTGGTGGAGTGCAGGATTCCTAGTTGGTGGTTTGCGGGTGCTTTGGCGGAGTTTGGTCCTAAAATAACCAATTTCTATCGAGAAAGCCGTTCATTGTAGTCTATGGTTAACTTTTGTTTACTTAGAGTGATGAGGAAACACATCGCCAAGATAACGGTCCATCAGTGCTGAAGTAAAAAGTAACACACAGAGAGACAACAGAGGGAGATTTCCATAAAAAGTAAAACCTACTAATGACAATGACACTCGCTAACCACCCGCCTACTGACAGAATGTTAAACTGACAGAAAGACATACATCAGATTTCTTTTTAAGCTCGAATTTGCATTCAATAATGACTGGTCCTATATGCCCCCTTGCTTCAAACTATCCCCCATTTGTTGAAACTGTTGATGTTGAGAACGTATATATATATATATATATATATATATATATATATATAGTCACACTCTTCGCCTTTTGTCTTTGTTGTATTGTACATGGTTGTTAATTTTATTACGAAATACTTACTACATAATTTTAACCAAGATTTGTTGGTTTCTTTGAAAATGTTTTGAATCTACACATGTTGGTCCACGCTAACTTATAGGAATTATGTTCATTGATTTTCAAGAATATAATGTTTATCATTATGATTCATCTTACTTGTTTGCTCAAGCTTGTTAAACTCCACTTGATATTGCTTAGCTACAAATATATTACAATATTTATAGTGTTTAAAATTAAATATAGAGACCTACTTAACCCTATCCATACGCCCTGGAGTCATTTTGTACCCCAAGGTTGTATTCTTCACATTTTAGAATACCTCTAGTACAAAGTTCTCTTTTTTGAAACTTTCAGTATTTCTTTAAAAAATCAATTTGACAGACTGCTATGCAAAGCGTATGGATCGCATTAACGAGTAAATTTTCTCTTTGGAAGTGGTGGCACAGAGTTTCCCAGGTCGTATTTATACAATAGTAAAACACGACATACGGATAGGGTTAAAACAAGCTTGTACAATTTCTGCTTTGTGATATTATGACTATGCAATTTCATGCAAAGCGGGTACTTTCATTTCTTTTTCAAAGACAGTATTTCTGAGATGCAATGAACATCTTAGTGCTTCTTTAAAGTCTTTTTGCTGATACTTTGACTCAAAATGACATTACTTCATTACTGTGAGTGCTTCATTATGACTGACAAAATAAACTCAAGCATTATAAATTATAATCTTGGTGTCGAATGTTGCTACGTAGCAAGAGATTAAAACTGAATCTTTTTCTCAGGTAATTTCTCAAAACTGACCACTGTGGATATCTCTATATCTATGTATGTTGTGGACAAATATTGACCTTTGGAAAGCCTCAATTTAACTTGCATGAATTTTTACATGGTGTCACCTCTTCTCTTTGATAAAAAGTGAAAAAAAAGGCAAAAGTATTTAATTTATATCTGTTCTTGACCAAAAAGCACATTTTCAGTGATTTTGAAAATGTAAGAAAGAAAAGGTAGTCATTCATTTGTCTCCAAATTTAATGAGTATCGTATGTCAACATAGTAATGGTTTACACAACTGTACACGGATCAAAGAGTATATAAATAACATTGATCACTTTTTCAACCTTAGCATTCTAACGTACCAGTACCGCTGTTGACCAACTCTGGTAGGTATACACAGAAGATGGAGAATACATGCATACACATTATACAATACGATTAGAAATAAACCAAAGTTTCTCTAACACTCCATTTCAGAGCAAACAGAATTCATTTTAAATGGAAGGGTAGGGTGATCCTTCAGAGACACAAAAATCTTTACTTCAAAAATGTACTGTTGAAGCAAGAGCCTGAATTCTTATACATATAGCACAGGGATAAATTGGTCGAGGGTAGGAATATGCATGAAGGGTGTCAAGGGGTGGAATAAACACATGTGCTATCATTAATAGAATAATAGTAACAGATCAGTGCAAATCAAATGGCGGGCACTATAACATGTAATAATCTCTAACCACAGATGTGGAAAATAAATCACATTGAATGCTCTCATTCATCATAAAATAAAGTGCATTTTTTTTTAAGCACCTTTGTCAAAACTCAAAGCAGAAACAAAACATTTCAAAACAGAAGTTATTGCAACTAAATAAAACATACGCTAGTGAGAAACCCAAATTATACAGGAGCCCATCTCTAATTTAAAAATAGTGTTGGCAAGTTTACAGAAGAACACACTATAGCACGTGAACACACACACACACACACACACACACACACACACACACACCGTGACAGTACAACAATAGTACTGCCATGTGTGACAAAGTGCTGACTGTGCAGTGTGTCTGTCACGCAACCCGCCATGACACCCATGTGTCTGTCTCATTCTCATCCCGACATAACCAACTATTTCCTATCATATCTCCTTTCTCTGTCAGGTTGCTTTTAAAGCACAAGGGGGCTGTCCCCCAAAAATGCTGTTTTGAGAAAATCGAAGGTAAAGTTTTCGCCCCTTGTTCAGTGTCTTTAAAAGACAAGGAGAGTTTTCTTTTTAACCAAATAAATATTATACACACCAATGAAACCAAACTTCTCCTATAGGTAGGGCACTGCCCACTTTTGGTGTCGATCAAGATTTCTGGAAACCCCCGAAATCTGGGTTAGCCCGCTTGTCCTTAAAATCGACCATATGATCTACTATCTACTATACCAACTGTACCTCTGATGGCTTGTGTGTCCTCAGCTCCTGTCACCGCAATGCAGCTCAATGGGTGACTCATTCACCCATTTACTCATACTCACTCACTCGTTCTCTCAATCTCTCTCTTTCTCTCGCTCTCTCTCTCTCTCTCTCTCTCT
>NW_004797541.1:481213-507462 GCF_000002075.1 Aplysia californica | reverse complement strand
CACACACACACACACACACACACACACACACACACACTGTGACACACACACACACAAAAATGCTGACATACAGCCGAGCACTGAGTAAAGGCACAAAACTATCAAAGACAGTAATAGGACCTAGAATCTGGTTTTTTTAATGCAAGAAGAGAAAGAAACCCCAATTCAGACAGCTATTTGCTTTTGTTAAATCAGTTCATAATCTGCATGTAGGAGTATACTTGAAGGGCATTAGGAGGATAGGGGATACACAGATGAAAAAATGTGGATAAGATAAAAAAGCAACCAAGCTCTAGAGTGAAGAAATATGTTTTCAGCTTGTATTACTGCCACAATCTTTCATTCTTAGCGAAGGAAGTTCACGTAAACTTTTTCTGTCTTACTTTACATACAACATTTTTTAAACTTCACTGGCACTTCTTTTCCTTCCCTTTCATAAAGTGACATTGATACATTCCTGAGGCAATCATTATCCAGATGTAATCAAATTCATCAAACTGACATTCATATCATGCATTCCAATAACAACACACTGATACATTCCAAAAGACGAGTGTTGTTAAATAGAAATTAAATGCATCCAACTTTCCACATATGCAACTCAAAATGCCCAAGGGGGCTTTGACAATGATACAGAATGTATCTGCCGATCACATGACTTGTGACATTTAATGTTTTGACATAGTGGTATGGCATGGTTACTACACCTCTCGAGGAAGCCCTCACATGGAGAGGGATGACTCTTTAAAAAAAAAAAGGTAATATTGACTTTGAACTTCTTTAATCTTGAAATTAAAGATACACATATCAACAAATTCTTCTGAGTTCATTTATTATTAAAAGGCCAATCTGCATACATCTTTTGTTCATTTTCACACATTAGAACTTAAAAGTAAATTTCCTGAGTCATCACACAGTCAACTTGGGAGCCAAAGCTTGACAACCAGCATTTCCAGCCGCAGCCTTTGTCTTGATGTTCTCTTGGAGTTTTTTCTGTGAAGGAAATGAGACGACAATCACACATAAAATATTACTGTGGTGTGAGTAAGTCGCAGCTGGGAAATTATGAAAAACATCCAGTAAATAAAATGTCTGGAAAACTCACAATAACATTGTAATATAGCAGAGTACATTTTTTTTTCAGACAAAACCATGACTGCATTATGTTTACAGGTATGGCAGGCTAATGAGAAAATTACAGTAGCTATTGCCTGAACAGAGGTTATTACAAGATTTTCCTAACCTCAAAAACATGAGGGACCTGTCATGATTAGCGATTTTTTATTTGAAGAAAATGGCCCCTTTAGTACAACTACACATAACTTATAAGTTGTTGTTTTTTTTGTGGTAAGTGTTTTACGTCGCTCGCAACTGCATAAGGTCATATGAACATACACATTAAACTTTTTCAGTTAGTAGGAAGTTTTGAATCTTGCCCAGGTGGTGGTCGAAGCTTACTCTTATCGATTTTAGACCACCAAGGGATCTTTAACAAGCACAACTCGCACCCGTGACCTCAGAGATTTTTTGCCCTTGTCCGAGAAGGTTAGGTGTAGATCTTTCCTACCAGAAGATCAGGGGTGTGGCTGAAAGACAGCAGTAAGAAGGCGCCAAGGAGTAGCAGTAGAAAGGCTGCAGAAAGAGTCAGGAGCCCAGAGGAGGGGGCAAAGGAGGTGAGAGGGTGGGGGAAGAAAGAGGAGACGAAAGCAGATGACAGAACATTGCTAAAGAGCAGGAAAGGAGG
The DNA here is from genome assembly GCF_000002075.1 of Aplysia californica. NCBI lineage: Eukaryota > Metazoa > Mollusca > Gastropoda > Aplysiida > Aplysiidae > Aplysia > Aplysia californica. The sequence goes on along the minus strand of NW_004797541.1, from coordinate 505,718 downwards.
TTGAAGGAGACAATTTGAGAGAAGAAAATTTTTCGGTCACTACCCGGATTCGAACCCGGGACCATTGAATGAGAGGCCAACACTTTAACATCTAGGCCACGAGAGCCCCAACTTATAAGTAATAGACCTGGATGTAAGGCACAGCATAATAGCCTGAAAATTTAAAGTAACAGGTCCAGGGCGCAGCTCTGCTAGGGGGTCAGGGGGACTTTGTTCCCTGAAGCTGAAGAATTTTCATCACAATTAATGCCCCAAACCCTGTCTCCCATCACATTTTCCTTGAATTATAATAAATATCAATTTATATTAAAATTAAAAACAATTAACATTTTGTTCACCTTATTTACATCCCCACCAATACCTAAACCCCAATCTCCTGGCACATTTTCCTTGAATTAATCTGGGTCTAATATTCAATATCCAATTCATATGATAAACATTAACATATTGTCCACCTAAAATTTAAGATGTGGATTCATTAAATAAGCTATATAAAAAAAAGTAGGCCTACTCACCATACAGCATATCATACTGTTGGCCTACCCTTCATCTCGCAAGCAAAATTCCCTGATCACCAACTGTCTCTACCATCTATTTTGTTTCTTATTGTTAGGGGGAAGGCTGGTGAGTTTGCTTTCATTTTGAGGCCGTTCAATGAACTGACTGTTCAGTCATGATGAAATCAGTCTCGAAAAAAAATAGTCTAGATCTAGATCTAATCTCTAGATCTAGACGTTCTAATGATATAATAATCTATCTTCATAGATCTAGAATATTTCAACACTGCAGAAACTGGAACTACATCTACATGTAATTAGAAATTCACAATGAAATTTAGATCTAGTCCACACTTGATTCACAGAGATCGTACAAAGCGTAAGTTTCGTTTATAAACACTGCCATTGATAGAAAGATGAAGATTCCAAGCACACCGCAGCACACAGCCTGTGCCGAGAAGTCGTCATTACAATTCACTTTCGCAGTTTTACTTAAGTTCAGGCAATCATTGCCAGAATGTCAGCTTTGGTTGCCTGCATTCACAAATAGTAAGTTGGGCAGAATTCAGGCTCGGCGATAAGCCGGCAATCAACTCTCGCACACAATTTGAGCACTTTGTTAGCCTTAGGCAGGAAAATTTCCCCATTATGCTATTGCCGGAAATCAGGCAATTGCCTGAAAACATCCAGGTCTAAAATAAGACAATCAACTATTTGAAGTAAAAAAAAACAAAAAACATATCCAACTTTTTACAAAAACTCCAGTGTTAACAGTACGTAAACATTTATGTATAGCAAAATAATAGTGGTCTTAACTCCCAGGTTTAATTGCTTTTTAAACTTGCATATATTCACTTCATATTGATCGTTCAGTCAGATTGACAAAAAATACATAGCCTAGTTCTTTGGCTGAATGATGTCCCAGCTGCTACTTTAAGATCAAGTTGAAAACAAAGATATGAGAGCATATTTCCCTAATTTCATACATGAATATGTTCAGCACTGCACTACCGAAAAAATGGAAAAAAGTTAAACAGAATTATAATATAAAGTACTTTTGCATTAAACGCCATAAGGTAATTATATTTATCAAAAACTGTTAAGTACTTGCAGAACAAAAAAATCTTTGAAACTCTTACGAGACCCTAACGTTAAGCCATACTTTGGGTTGTACAAACAAAGTACATGGAAGAAGAAATCTCACCATAACTTTCACATCTGCTTGCCCATTCTTCTGGGCCAAAGTCCAGAGGTTGCTGGTCAGTGAAGCCATTGATGTCTGACTCAAATCTCCATGGCAGATTAAAGTTGCAACCAGCTCTAGGGCTAAAGTACTTTGACGCTTAGCAAACTGAAACATAGGGAATCAGACGTTGACACTCACAAAATATGATGAACACTGTAGTACTGTAGAATACACTTCAAAGTTTGATTGACATTTTCCAGCATTAAAGAATGAAATTGACACTTGCTATCTCAGTCTCTCAGTGTGATAATAAAGGCTTCTGAACTTGACAAAACTGCCTCTCATGAATTACCATTTCGTAAATGACAAAGTGTATCATAAATCTCCATATGCAACAATGATCTAGTACGTTGGGTTGTAGAAGAAGAGTACAATAAGTTATACAATTCATAAAGATCAGCTATGTCTAAGTGGAGTAAGCATGTAACTACAGTCTGTGCCGGCTTTACGCACGCCGGCTTTAAGCACGTTTCAGACTCAAGCACGCTAAACGCCTCTTACCGATTTTTGCTATATAAATTACACGCCTTTAAGCACGGTAACTTCGGCTAAAGGCACGCTTCATTTACAAGACAATCAATATTTTCATGATGACCCATCGACGTTCGAACCCAGTTTACACCGCAGCAGTGGAGTGTGTTAAAAGAAACACAAAGAACGCAAGTGATAGAGACACACACTCGCACGCGCAGAGAGGAAGGCAGAGAGATGCACACAGCCACGTGCGTGGACATAGGATCTAGCCTAGGGCAAAGCTACACACGACCAAAAAAAAATACAAAGAGAGTCGGGGAGAAGAGAAAGGGAGACTGGCTGCGATTTCACCTTTGAACCTCGCTATCAATTAATCCTGACAGATTGTGTATCACGCGCGAGGTGGGATGAAGGCGGTGGTATGAATGTGGCACAGCGGGCAGTGGTACGCACAGGCAGTGTGTAGTGTGTAGTGTGTAGGCCTAGTGTGCTGTATTGTGACTGGCCATCTAAATCAAGCTTTCATTTCCCATTCGACCACAAAACAAAAACAAACAAAAACTACCATGGCGGGGGTAAAAAACAGTGCACACTTTTGCGGGACCGCTATAGGCCTACTTACAAACAAAGGGAAATAGTACGGGAAATTTTCAACATGAAAAACACTGGATTATGTCTACTTCGCACTTAAGCACGCTTCGGCGTTAAGCACGCTTAAGCTTTCTCCCGATGACCGTGCTTAAAGCCGGCATGGACTGTATTATAAATTATCAATTAATACAGAGTATGCAGAGCTTCCACCAGCGGAAGCTGAAAAGTAAGGAAAATTCTGCAGGGGGCCTGGGGGCCGCACGAGGCCCCCAGCAGAGTCATGGGACAGCGTCCCGTTGGGGGTTCAGGGGGCGGAGCCCCCGAAGAAATTGAAATTTAGTGCTTTTAGAGGGTTGAAAATGGCATTTGGGAGCCTGTTTCAAGAGATTTCCTACAGCCCATAACATTTATTTTTTCACCAACATTTTTGTCTTGTTTGGTTTCTTCACCAACATATCTTTCCATTGCTGGCAATGTTTAAAAGCAGGTTCCCCTTTCACTGCTACTATAAATCAATTAGATCTAATTTGTCGTCACACCATTGATAGCAGGCAAACCTGGGAATAATAAATAGATGTACCTTCAAAATACAGTTGTGCAGCGTGTACCCAATTTTTTTTTCTCAATTTTCCCGTCTGATTGTCGCCTGTCATAACCTCGGAACACCACTTCGAATTATTTTTTATTTTACCTACAGCTGGATCGGGCCCATCGCCCGACTCGATCGCCTGAAACTGAAACTGAAAACGAAAACAAACACGTTTGTTTTTTAGGCGACCGAGTCCGGCGATCAGCGCGATCGGCCGGTCCTATCCGTTGTGGGCACCCCCGTATCAGCATATATTTCTTTCATCGCGGCCCTTATTGCGTTCACGTACCGTAGAATCTTCGCATTGATAATTTCTCTAGATCTAGACAAATTTGCAGTGAAAAGTTTCTTTCTGACAGTAATTTTCTGTCTAAGATCACAGGTCAATTTACTTGATCAACGCGCAAATTTTCCAGCCGCGGCAAAAATTCCGAAGATAGACAGAACGAATGAGTGAATGATAGAAAGGAGGAAATTGGAACAAATGGTTCGCCAGGTTTTGATCCATCTGCAGGTAAAAAATGTACTGCCGACCAACCTGCAATGAATGCATGGGACATAGCGGAATAATGGCCGATTGCAGGAAATTCGCAATCTGGCAGGTTACTATAACTTTAACTTTCTGCCGAGAGAATTACCGTAAATATCCGTAACATATATAAGACGATACGAAGGCGAGTACGGAATTTCGGCAGTCCTGCGCTGTAGCAGGTTTTTTTTACGGAGGCAGTAGATAATGATGGAGGGACAAGTACTGAACTGGCAGAAAGTACGGATTTCCGTAAAAATACGGAAGAGTGGAAGCACTGGTATGTTGCACGTAATACAAAGCAGGCAGGCTTTTTCTAAATGCAGACTCGTCATATATCGCCCCTACAGGATTCTAAACAGCTTTCTCCAAATAATGCAGATTTTGTTGTTTTTTCCCTGAATTCTGACTGACATCAAACAGCACATCCTATAAATAACTTTTGGCCAGATTAACCTATCAAAATAGTAGCTACAATGTTGGACTCTAAACAGCTCAAATGTGTATCAAAGCCTTGCTTATTAGTTTTTTCACTCTCCTATAAAATTTACAGAAACTGAGTCAGCCATAGAGAACCCTGCAACAATGATATGAGCAACAATCAGACTGAAAGAGTCAAAACACCATAGCACCAGAATGAAGTGACTTTTTCATACTAATGTGCATTGTGTTTTAACTCATCAAGACCCTACCTACAAGTATTCAAGAGCACTCTACAAATTAAAGTTAAGAAAACAAAATATACCTCAGGAGCTGAAATAGTTTTCAGATGAGCCAGAATTTCTCCAATGAGCGTAGCAGCCATGGATTGCACTTCTGCTACGAATTTTGGGTCACTTCCGTACATAGAATCATTGGAATCCACTGGAAAAAATTTTTAGAAAAATTACTGAAACAATGTGTATAAAACTGAATTTTTAAAACTTTAACAAACAACTAAAGAATGTAAAAATGGCATCCTGATCATGCATCCGAGAATTAGGAAATAGTAAACTCAGTTTTGACTATACAAAATAAACAAAGAGCAAAAAGAACCTCATACAAAAATTACGAACACTACTTTTGCAAGGTTATTTCAAGGTAACACCATAGTAGACACAAAGCAGATATTCTGAAAAGCACTCAGCCCTTTAGTCAGAGAAAGAATGAAGAAAGATAGAAAGATGTCAGAGACATGGCATCAAAGTAAACATCACACATGTTCTCAAGAGCATAAACCTGCATATAAAAATTGCAACTCCTGCTGAAGTGCAGTAGATATGTCACTATCTTTAATCCTCCCTACCCCATCCTCTAGCTGAAAAAGCCTTCTGATAGGTACATATTACTAAAGTTTCATATTGATTCTAAGTGAAAAATTAACCCATGTCTCAAAAGACTTTTCATTCTGATCATTTTGATACCAAATTCGTTGAAACAGGAAGATACTGAAGGAAACTGAAGGTTTAGGATAATACGTTTTCACGCATGGCGTGTAATATCAAAAACATCACATTTAGTGATAGCTCACACATAAACTTTGTTACATCTATTAAACTTCTTCAGTCAAGAATCACTGATGCACATATTAAGATCATTTTTAGAGACATCAAAATGGACAAAATATGGCATCAAAAATGGTCCGGAGGCTAAAGCAGGTACAAACAACAAAATTTCATCAACTTGGAAATGTCGCACAAATTCACCTATAATTGATAGATGCACATTATAGGTCTATTCATGAAATTTCATTGACAGGGACATTAAATCCATGCCCTACCCAAGACCTCCACATCAACAAACCTTTGTCAAAGTGGTACAGGTATTCCTCCTGAGCTGCGGAGGAGAGCATGGCGAGGACACGTGTGTAGACAAAAATCCTCAAGTCGCCGTTCTGGTCCCAGGTATAGTCCTGAAGGACATTCAGCAGTCCCCGCAGCAGGTACATCACACCCACGTCCGGGTTGTCCTGGGGAGAAATAAAATAATCATAGACAGCATTTGTATAGCGTACATTCCCGCTCAACAACAACCTCAATGCACTTTACAATCTATATAGTTACCCCAGCAGACCTGATGGTATTCTGAAACAATCTCAACTTCCTGGGAAGCATACAGTGTGAGCTTCACCAATGTGATTAGGTCTGGGGTTTGAATCTGAGAGGGACCCCGATTTTTTCTTGTAGTCCTAGCACAATTTCTCCTTTCAGCCCTGTCTTCCTTTGAAATAACCAAAACTGTATCTAGTAGGGTATTAAAACACCACCATTAAAGCTTTCATTTAACAGTCATACCACCATGAACAAATTTGTGAAATGATATGATCCAAACCTACACTTTGAAAAGCAAACTTCGATTTTATGAAGCTAAATGCAAAATTTATTTTTATATCAAAACATGGGACTGCTGCAAAGAGAGTTATTTTGAGAACAACTGAGCTAAAATACAATTAAAAATCCCTGAATGTAATCTATAAAGAAGAGGGATTGGCTTCGTACAAAATTTTGTGACTAAAATCTACATAGCACAAATATGTGCCATGCTCCGACACTAGTTAGTTTCTGAGATTTCAGAAAGAAAACAATTTAAGTATTTTTCCAGAAAAATCTTTTAATATTTTACAATTTCAGTAGAATACATAAGACTGACAACCATGTAACTGTCACCTTGCTTTCTCCCCTTTCCTCCCCCCCCCCCCCTCCCAAAATCTGTCAGAAATTTAAAAAAGAAAAAACCATTACAACTAAATAAAAAGAGCTTACTGGATATGGACACCCTTTTTACAAATAGTCTCAGTATGTTTCCTTATTCCCATAAACCAACACAATAAAAGATACTGATATATCAAGTAAGTTATAGACTTGATATGTCAAATGGACCTGAAACTTATAAGAACAAACCTGAAACCTCCATCTTTATTGTTTTCCAGTACACAAACCCCCAGCTCTAAATAGAAGATTTCCATTAGTAAATAACACACGACTCACTGGAGTGACCAAGAGTGTAGAGATGAAACTGTACAGATATTCCATCAGGAAGGGCTCAGAGGAACGTGATTTCACGTCTGCTGCATCCATAGTCTTTGGCATGTCAGGTATCAAAGAGATTGCTGCTTTCAGGAATGCATCACCTAAAACAGTAAAAGTAAGTGATATTGCAGATCATAAACAATAAGAGTCTAATCCTTTTTACACTATATTATCTGATTTCTTTTAAATGCCCTGCCCTTGAAAAGATATTTTTGATGATCAATTTTATTTTACAGACAAGTCATTATCCAATTCAAACAAATCATGTGTAATCTTGCCATGATCAATAACCAAAAAATAATTTTCAAACATCTAGCAGCTAGTTGAGTTGTGTGAGTCAGAATGTGGGGACTGAGCAATGTTTGACTTTGTCACTTTCAATCAACAACTAAATTCTCCTCAAGCGATGGAAGTCCGCAAACATATTCATCCTGAATTCTAGAAAAATACTTTGTCAAAATACACAATATTCAAGCTTCTTACCACACTAAACTAACTTTTTGTTTAAAACACTACTCACAATGTCAAACATATATCATTGGGGGGGGGGGGGGATGTTACATGAGATACAAATTCCTGATCGAAGCCAAAACCATGGGTCTCAACTCAGAATTCTAAAAAAGGAACAACTTTCCGGGTGATCGCCACAGAAGCCCATTTTCGCGAAACACCCATTATTATTATACTGTTGAACCCTAAAAAGCTGAAATAAAAACCATCAATTTATCAAAGCAAGGTTATTCCACACCAATTTGAGGGTTTGGGAGATAATTTCAAGTAAGAGTCACGAACCAAATATTTACAACCTTGATTACGTACAGAAAGTGATGGCGCCTGGGGTCTTGTGCGACTTATTAATATTTTCCCTTCATCATATATAAACTATATAAAAATGAATCTTGTTTTGTGCCAAGAACCAGAATATTGACCGTCATGATTCATATCATATATATAGGCCTATATAATGAATGTGAAAGACAAAAATTAATGCTCAAACTCAAAGTAGAGTAAAATAGCCCGAGTAGACCTATTCAGTGTGAGAGGTGTAAGAACTGTGGGAGGGTAAGATGCAGTGATACTGAAAATCTGCGAATCTTGAACAGAAAGCTAAAATATAGAGATCTAATTTACTGTCACCAATCCAATGAAACGCAAACCTTTAGGCCCCCAAGTTCCATAACACGCTTACAAGTTATGACGGTTCCCGATTTCACACAAGGCTTGCACCAACACACACTTTACTTTGCAGAGAGCTGTAGTAGTAATCAAAATTCTAAACATTAAACATTTGCTTCTAGTTTCAGTTTTTTTGTCCTCTGGTGTTGCATCTAGCCCTCCCCCTATCCCCAAGTGCGTCTTTAAAAAAGAAATCAATAATCTCCCCCCCATTCCGCAGTCCTGTACTTCGTGGCGCTCAGAACGCGCGCAGGTTCATTGACCGGTCACAATGACGAGCCCGACAAGAATCTGGAACTTTCTTCTCTTTTTTTTTTTTTGCCCCCACAAGTGACAGCACAATGACAAATATTGATATATTTCATGGCGACACCACGTTTGTAATGCCGAACCTGCATGTTACAATAAATGTTGGGTTATCAGACAATTACTGACAAATTTCTGGGCGGTAGTAACGAAAGCAAAAGTAGATCTTGATTTTCCAGTCAGTCGAGCCATGGTGACACAATTCCGCTTGCCGCCAAAGCCGCCAGTTCACATGAAACGTACTCTCACAGCCGTATTAATATCACAATCGCGACCGGCAGAAATGAACTTTAAGACGTTATTGGATTTGGTTTTCAAATATTCTAGATCTTTTATGTATTTTCCCGGGATCTGCGATTTTTTAAAAATTCCCGGGGCCTGGCAGTCACCCTGCTCCCAAAACTCTCTTTCTGATTGGCCCGCTGTCGCGGTAGGGCAGTTTAGCGGAGGAAATGGCGGTAGCAGAAATCCGCTAAATAGCGGAATATTGAGACCCATGCAAAACAAACAAGTTAGCTGACCTTGAGAGTAGCACTGGTTGAGTAGGGCCACCTGCCCAGAGAGGAGGTACAGCTGTAGCTGTGAGAACACTGACTGCAGGGACGGCACTGTGATGAAACAGTAGGCAGCACACGCCTACCCAGGAGAAGTAGAAAGCAAATGATGTTGCAAACTAAAGAGAATTTCAATATTTAGTATTTAGTGTATTCCAGGAAAGAGATAATTGCAGCATATAAAAATGACAGAACGGCAAAGCTTTAAACAAAAATCTTTTAAAAAGATTATTTTTTTAATACCAACATTTTTCTTTTTCAAAACTATTTCATTTTTTAAATTTCTAAATATATTTATACAGAGTCTCTTTCTAATTGCTAAATTACCCTTAAAAATAACAAAGCCTAATATGGATCGGAAACATAAACACAGCAAAAGTCTTTTTATATTTTTCCACAATAAAATTACATATGCCTTGAAGACTTAACAGTGTAAATCACCGTATAAATACTGATGTGGTTGTGCTTCATGTAACCGGCAACCTGAGAGAAGAACTAAACACTCGACACATCAACAAACTAGACAAAAATTATCGTGAAATGCTTACCCTCACAAATGCTGCCGTTTTTCTTGAGTGGTTCCCCTTGACAATTTTTCTTGTTTCCACAGCCAAGTTATTCACACTCTAGTTCAAGAAAAACATACAAGAGGAAAATTAATGTCATTACACATATCGTGCTATAACCTAAGTGGAAATCTTACCACAGGATGTGTTACTATGATTTACTGTTAATCTTTTATGCCTCTATCAACACAATATAGACAAATTTGGAGGCGAGCTAAGCCAACAATGCCTGTCATGATCAGCCCACATTGTGCAGGGTACATTCCAGCAGAAAACAAATATAATTCTTTAATTAAGCATTTACCCTAAATGTACTTAAACTCAAATATATGAGCAATGAGAAAAGTGTAACGACTACACCAGAAGTGTCAGTCCTGAAGCAAATGAAAAACTTTTTTAATCAAAGAAACCATTTTTACCATATTATCTTTTAACACCTTTTCACATCAAAAAGATTTATCTAAAAGAAATATCTTTTGAAATACCTAGTTTGTTTTGAGTTTTGATAGATTGTTCCTATTCTTACTTGCCTGTCTCACATAAAACATTGAATTAGGCGCTGGGAAACTACAGCTCACAAGTGACTCCTGGCGCAGTGAATTCATGGGCCAGCTAGAATTTCTTAAAAATCAATGTGCCTGTATAAACGCATAAAGCGCGATGTGATCCCGCATTTTATAAGTTTGTCCATCCCAGCACTAGAAGCATTTGATATGTGAGAACTGAAATGCAGCACCACCCACACAAGCTACTTCTCCTTGACTGTCAAATCAAGGTGTCATAAAAGTGAAAAGAGTTTGCAGAATTTTTTTTTAACGATTTTAAGCTGTGCTCAAGTAAATAACAATGTGTGCTCCTTATTGCTTATTATTTATCATGGGCCAGCACAAAACAAAGTAAATATGTTATACTGAGAATAGTTAGGCAGATCATAAGAAAACTAGCCAACAGGTAAACCATAACCTACTTATAATACTGGGATGTAACTTATAAAAACTAAAGAACATTAGAGAGTACCTGCTTTGAATGAAAGTTTAACATAAGGGTATTTACTCACTTTTAAAAAATCCAAATATCCTTTAGCAAGTAGTCTCACCTGGATTAGTGTGACCAAGACAGAATCCAAATTGCTGAAAGCTGCTCGGACTTCAACATAGAAACTCAACTGCTGTTCAAAGTCCCTGCCAAACTGAACTAGGTGAATGAACCCACACAATAAGTTTCCAATCACTCGCTTTTCATCGTCCAATGTCAAAGCACTGAAATAAAAAGGAAAAGCAATTCTCATTATGTTCTTAAATTTTTCACCCCTCACGAACCTGGCCTATCAAATTATACTCAATCTCAAATCATATATTATTATATTCATCCTGTCAGTCACAAATGAGTATGCACAACAGAAAAACTAAACTAATGTCAAATTATACTCTCTAGCTTATCAGCTCAATACAGAATGAGAACTAAAACGGAAATTTTAAAATATAGAAAAACAGCAAAAGCCCTCCAGCTCGCACTGATTACTTCAGGAAAACAACTTTCCACTTGTGAAGCTGTAAAAGTATCCAGACAGCCTAGCTATCTAGCCATTTCTTTACACATAATAAGAATTTTCTGTGGAGCCAAAAATTTTATATCACTATAGGTATGTCAGTCATTGTTCAAGCAAGCCCTACACTGTGAGGTTTCAGGGGTCTTTCTTTATCTTTGCAAGACTGGACCCCCTCTTCAACAGATCTGCATGAAAGAGAGCTGGACAGAACACAAAGCAAACGAGGACAGAGGATGCCACCTCTACACAGGAGAGAAAGTGATGTGTGAATGCCACCCTGCGAGTATGAAAGCACTGCCCCCAGTTTGGAGGACAGAGGACTATTCATAAACCCGAGCCTATTTGGGGGGAAAAAAGTAAAAATATTGACTGAGAATAAATTGCTTTAACTCACTCCACGGAATCGTGCATGATTTTCCCAAGAAACATCATAGCATTGATGACAACTGGATCATTGACTGGTGTCAGCTGATGCCTGTATGAAAAGAAGAAATGGAAGCATGAACCTCTCCTAGACTCACATTACAAACAATGTTTAAGAAATATATAACAAAACACACAAGTTGGACTCAAAATTGAATCACTCTTATGTTAACACAGAACTGAATTTCCCTGACATTTTCCACTGCCCCTGAAAGCCATAATGGAAAGTTTGGATTCCACAAATCAATCACAAACCCATACCTGAGAGCATCAATGAAAACCATTTACGATCAGGTTATATAAAACTAACTCCATTAACATATCTATTAGTATGCACTGAATACTGAATACCAATACCTGTTGCAAGCAATTTTCCATCCAGCAATGTCATTAGCAAAATTTAACTTCTAAATTTTGAGAGTTCACTGGCCCCTTTGCTCTCAGTGATATGATGCTCACGCCATCAGACAACAGTGCTTTCACTTTGTAAGAATCAAAATGAATCAAACATAATGTTATTAGTTGGACTAAACTTCAATATTATAAGCACTTTCCTACAGAGTGGAATCGCAAAGTACTTGACAATACTAGATTCATACATCCCAATTAAGTACACAACATCGTTCCTGGAGTTGGATTCAAAGATGTAACCTTTAAAGTTCCTAGTTAAGCAGCCTAACCACTAGAGACAACTGACAAGACTCCCTTAACATCACCAGCCCCTCTCTTCCACCACTCCTTTCAGCACACTGACGTACTTGTTGAAAGATTCCAGAACACATTTGCAGACTTCCACCTTGATAGCTTCCCGCTGAAACATGTCAATGAACGGCAGGAACTTCTCCTGTGGTAGAAGACACATCAAGAGGTTTTTTACCTTTTGTTCTCCTTTAATAACAGTTTAACTGCACTTGCAACACAATTAGGTCATATAAGGGCCAAAGATTAAAAGTATTATAAGAGAGTAACAAACACAAAAAAGGAGAAGAGATAAGGGTGATAGACGTTTGATAGGATCTCAGTCCTCAGTGGAAAAAAAATCGGGATTTGGTGAATAAAATCGAGACCAACGACAAATCAGTCAGGGCGACTGCCAAGCGGACTTTAAAATTTTCCAGGTATGTCCATAAATATATCCATGTATATGCCTTCTGTGAGTGTGTGTGTGCGTGTGTGTATGTGTGTGTGTGTATGTGTGTGTGTGTGTGTGTGTGTGTGTGTGTGTGTGTGTGTGTGTATGTGTGTGTGTGTGTGTGTGTGTGTGTGTGTGTGTGTGTGTGTGTGTGTGTGTGTGTGTGTGTGTGTGTGTGTGTGTGTGTACGTGTGCGTGTGTGTGCTATCATTATTTTTTTTAAATCCTGAGGTACCACGTCATGGACTTTTAGTCTACATGTCTACCTGTCTTGAAAGACACTTCAATCAGTGTGCACGAACTTAAGTTTACCCCGTAAACGGACGGTCCTCGACACACGCGAAACTCACACACCGAAGTCAAGTGATGCAAAAGAAACAGTTTTACAGACAGGTCTTGATGACGGGCCCCACTAACTACAACTTGGACAAAGCTTGTTTTTAAAATTACAGCAGAACTATGAATGATATTGATTATTTGTATGCTGCAATTGAAACAGTTATCAGGCCATCATCGCAGAATTCTGAGGGGTAACAAAAGCGAAAGTAGATCTTGAGAATGTCCCACGTCCGAATGCCAAATCGATACTACTTCCATTATAGTTGAATAAACATGTGCGAGCAGATATCCAACACAACTTGGGGAGAGTCAACAACTAAATCCGGCATTGATATTTTGGAAAACAGTGTTCTGAGTTCCTGCAAACAAAAAGTATGACGGGTGCTTCCCACGACAGAGAAGAAGGCTGCGTAAGTTTTTAGAAAAATCCACTGTAACAAATGGCACCAAAAAAATCAGGATACACGAGAGATCAAAATCAGGATGTTTGAGGTTTGAGGCAATAATTCAGGATGTGCTGATTAAATCCGGATGAGTGGCAGGTCTGTAAAAGTCTTGAAAATGCAGTCTACAGAGAGAGGTAAGGGTCTAACATCCCATACAAAATTGAAAGGCTTTCTAAAAGGAGGGATTTCCAATTTAATTTCCGTCTTCAACAATGGGTGAAGTTATCAAAACTTCTCAAATAGCAAGAGTTCAAAAATATCTCCTTGGGGATTTAAATCAGGGTCATCCACATCACAGTACATCATGACACAAACTGAGATAACAGAGCCCCAAGACACAATCCTTATTCTCTGGTCCTAAGCATATTTGCAAAAGCTGTTTTGAAGACTTTATTCAGCAACAAGTACATGTCTCTTACATAAGTATCTAAGTACCCTCTATTTTGTCATATCATCATATGTAAGCGAAATTCCAACACAACATACCAAAGAAAAGAGGAGGGAAAAGTCATGTTGGTGAGCCAGAATCTTGCTGACCACTGACTGCAGCTGGGGGTAAAATTCCTCATAAGCTCTGTCAGGCGTCATATGTTTGATGATATCTCCAATAAAGGTGTTGATTTCTCGTTTCTGAAAAAATATTCGTACATTTCAAACCAACAAATCAAACCATGATGTCGGGATTTTATCAAGAAAGTCTCAAAAGTATACATGAGTTGAAACTTTCACCATAACTCAAGACATGACTTCTACAAAGTTTATGATACATTCAATTCAACTTTCAATCAAGTCATTAATAAAATTCATGAAAAAAAAATTCCTCAAAAAAAAATATCTAAAGCTTCCAAGTTTTGAGTATTGCTGACATATATTTTACAACAAGTTCAACAGAAGATGTATATTCTCTCACCATTCAATACACATAATAAATATGAACTTGCTCATCTCTACAATTCCTGCCCTCAGAAAAATTTGTGGGAAATAGACCAAATTGTACAAGAAATATCACATCTTTTTCATTTCAATACACAGTGAAATGTGAATATACAAGCTCACAGACATGGACCATAATAGCAAGGACTGGAAATATCTCACACTCTCATCAACACAATTTAGATTGTTTAGGAGGCAGGCTGCTTCCACCTCCCTGTCCGGCCAACTGGGACTTGAGTGGGAACACAGCATCCCAGCAGACAGAAGAGATACTTGATAAAGTAACTTTCCCACTCGGGAATGAAACTCATATTTTCTGCATGCAACGGCAAACAGTCTAACCATTACAGCATAGATGATAGACAGACAGGCCTTAGAGCATCTCAAGTCAAGGTTTGCACCTGATTCATTTCATGTCCTATGACACATTACGTGATACTGCAAACAGTACCAACATCGGATGAAGAGAAGTGTTGGTACTTTTTTAACGTTTAATCCATCAAGATATTGGCCGCTACATTATAAAAAATTTGTCTGGTGTTCCAAAAACCAGAAAGTTCCAGACAATGACAAACAAAATAAAAATGTCAAGTAGCCCTTACCCCAAAATGCTTTACAACAAACTCAATCCAAACTTCAGCACAGCTGATGTACTCCTGGAAAAATACAATAAAATAGAAGTTTTAAACCATATAACATGTTGATTTCAAAGGTCTCTAGATGAAGGGAACAATATCCTTAGTAAATGTAAAAAACTTTTAGACAAATTCCAGATAACTGTCCTAAAGCGGGTAAACTTTCAAAAGAATTTGAAACTGGAGTACAAAAAAGTTCAATTACCCCTTTAGTTAGTCCACAAAATGGAGACAATGATACATCTATTCATAATTTATGCTATAGTGAATCTAACAGCATAAGAGTTTATATCCACTCAACATCTCAAAGGTAAAAAAAAATCCAGTAGTATTAATACAACTTAAATTCTTGAAAAACAGTTTCATCTGTGGAACAGTTGTTCATCTCCCGTTAAACTAAGTGGCATTGTTGAAATTGAGTGTTACCATAAGACAGAAACATGGTAAACTTCCTGCACTCACAGTAGGGTTCTTGAGCTTCACAACAGCTTTCCAAACTTCATTGAGAACAGACAACTGCTGGTCCTCGGGAGTCTCTGCCACCACAAGACACAAGCCTAAGGTACGGTACAGCATGTGCTGAGGATGAAACAATTAATAAATGTCTCCATTTTTTTTCTTGGTATTTTTTTTTTGGGGGGGGGGGAGAGAGAAGGGTGCCGAGTCTCAAGATTTTGGGGCGAAAAGTCAGTAAAACTCAATATATAAAAATGCTCAGATATAGTAGAATTTAATATTCAATGTAAAATTTTTCAGTACAGGCAGATAAAAGTTGAAAGTATGCTAAAGATCATAATCATATGACATCAGTGATGGTGAGCACTCTGCTTTGCCACTACAGTAAATAAGGGCAGATGCCAGAGGAGGAACTAACATACAAAAGAGCTACAGTTAATTGCAACAATAACTTGTTCGATTAGTTCTCACCTTTGGCAGTCCAGTATCCTCACAGCTCTTGATGAGCTCTGTAAAGAACAAAGCCCTGTTGGCGATGTACTGGGGCTTGAAGGCCGACATGATGGAGTTGATCATCAGAGCACTGAAACACACATGGCATCTAGGTCAGAACAAACTCAATGACTTAGAAAGACCCAGCAGGGAATGCATTAACGTGTTAGCAGCCATATTGATACCTTGCTGGATTGCAAAGAACTCTGTTTTAAACCTCAGTTGTCGGGGGTTGTTTTAGATTTAGAATGGGTTTACATCATTTGCAACAAAATATAATCATATTAGAGCCGAAGATTAGAGGCAGCAAGAAGAGTACCATGCAAGGAAAAGGAGGAGAGATAAGGATTATAGATCTTTAATAAGAAAAAAAAAGAGCAAGCCACACCAGAGCACCCACTAACCACCCACTATGAATCCTAAAGAGACATTCTTAACCATGGGTTGCTAAAGGAGTCTTCGCCCACTTGGTTTGGACTTGTCAGTAATAGATCACAGTTCCAAGTTATGCCTGTGAGCACATGTCCTCAGCACGGTGCCAGATCCTTCCCATCCCAGCCTCACTCATATACTAGCCTCCTTTGCTGTCACAGCTAAATTTGCTACTCACATAAGCCAATGCTCAAGGCTTTGCTTTTTACCCAATTTTGGTTGAGATTTTTAAAACTTGAAATGTCTCCAAAAAATCTTCAGATTTATAAATTGCCGTCTTTTGGTCGGATATTATTTGTTAAAAGTTTTCTTAAATCAGTGCAGAGATGATGATCAGGTTAATGTTCTTTAAGTGGGGTGTTTTTTTTCAGGCACACTGTACTTAATATGTGGTATTGGCTGCATATGCATGAGAAATATTTTGTCAAAGTTCATATTCTAAATGTTGGGGGGGAAAAATATAGAAAAGATAAGAGTGTAGATTCAAATCTCAAAAGAATGAAACACAATTTTCTTTTCTCTCCTGAAAAATGTTGCTTTCTGAGGTCAGAACAGATGAACAGCCTGCCAATGATTAGCAACCTAAGGTCCATAAGACATTTCGACATTTCTAAAAAAACTTTGCCTTACCTTAATCTATAATGCAAAATAATTCTATCAATCTAAAATGAAAATACCCATAATTCCCACTGCCAACTCAATAAATACATGACTGTGCAAGTAGAGACAAAGTGCCACCCAAGCCCGGACCATGACTTACTTATTACAACCCTCCTTGCAGCGCTCGAGTGTCTGAGTCAACAGAGTCTCCGAAGACTGATGAGCCAAGCACTGCAGGATCCAGTCCAGGGCAGGAGAGATCAGGGTCAGATAGCGTGGCATCTCCACTTTTTGGGTGGCCAGAATGTTCTGCACACTCTCTCCTTGAACCTGCAAAAGCGAAAAATTTTCAAGCACTAAATAGACAAGAGTACCAAACAAGAGAGAGAGAGAGAGAGAGAGAGAGAGAGAGAGAGAGAGAGAGAGAGAGACAGAGACAGAGAGAGAGACAGAGGCAGAGACAGAGAGAGAGAGAGAGAGGCAGAGACAGAGAGAGAGAAAGAGAGAGAGAGAGAGAGAGAGAGAGAGAGAGAGAGAGAGAGAGAGAGAGAGAGAGAGAGACTGGCTGTTCATGTGGGACGTAAGAAAGGACAAACACTTGTGCAACAGCTCCAACTGCTGTTTGATCTGCAGAATAGCATCAAGATAATCGGTAGGTTTTTCCCATTGGTTTATGCCAGTTTGACACACAATGAGAGTTATCTTCCAAAATCAACCTCCAAGTACCCAGCACGATGCCAGCTGACCCAACAGAGCACCCAACATCCATGATCCCCTTTTGGAATCAAGAAAGCATAGAGATGACTTACTTGTGGAAATGTTATGATGAAATCCTCAAAGCACCGGGGTATATGTGGTCTGAACTTTGGCGCAATCAGAATTCCAACCTGAAAACAAAGAAGGTTCAGTAAAAGATCATTGTAGTGACATTTTTCTCGTATCAATGAGGCAACATTGTTGTATGGACGTGAAAGACAGAATGCATCTCAGACGTGCAAAAAGAGGATCCACGTTTTCTTGTACAAGTGTCTGAGGAAGCTACTGGGGATCAGATGGAGAGACAGGATCACCAACGAGGAAGTATTAAGAAGAACGATACAGAGCCCAGTCAGAGACGAGTTGGGAAACAGGCATTGGCGATGGATTGGACACACTTTCAGGAAGTCAAGCAGCTGCATAACAAGGAAAGTGTTAGATTGGAACCCACAGGGTAAAAGATCAAGGGGAAGACCACATGGAACCTGGAGAAGAGTCACGGAAATAGATGTACAGAAAAGTGAGAAGACATGGAGTGACATCAAGCGACTCGCCCAGGATACGGAAAGGTGGAAAGTGTAAGTTCGTGGCCTATATCCTGATCCAGGGTAATAAAAGGCAAAGATGATGAATGAGGAAACATGAGGATTACGTGATCCACAGGCAAAGAGAAGTTTCCGAAAATAATCAAGCTATTGAATTGTTTAAAGGCTTGAAAGTCTACTAAAGCTGTTTTTTAAAAAGTGGACTATATGTTATGCAGACATATATTTTAGTGCCAAGTTATATTTCAACTCTTTTAATCTTCAAAACTTTGCACACAAAAAGTTCACTGTATTGAGAAGAAGAATAAATATACACACCAAGATCATGTTTACATGAATGTGTATTTTACAAGTCTGTTATTAACTTTTCTACACATGGGTAAAAGTATTCATACCTATTGAGCCAGGCACACAATGGTTAAGTTACAAATCTTTAACACTTTGCCGCCTCATCTCGCCGATCAGCGATGTTTACCCCTCAGTTTCTTTGGATTTTCCCCAAAATGCCTTTGCCTTTGATGGCAAGAGTTTTTACTATATGAGCCTTGTGGCGGAAAAGTGTTAAAAATATTTCAATTCTTATGCCTAATCATGTAATCTACTTTTTAAAAATGAAACATATTGATCTAATAAGAAACAGTTTTTAAAAAAAAAACTAAAGAGAAGCGCATCATGATCACACTACAGCCATGGCCAAGATTTCTCACCCTACACAAGTAGCACCTGGCATACACAGCCACTAGAGGATCACCGATACCACGGCTCATGTAGGACAGCCGATCAATGACTTCAGTGCTTTCCCTGGGGAAAAACAATGAGATGCTTAGTCATTATCTATACTCATATATGTCATGTATGAGCAATGACATTGAAACATGGAGATTTGCATGTTCCCCTTTCAAAACATATATGAATGAAGGAAAGTCACAAAGGGCTGGTTGTTTTATATGAATTTAAGAAACTGAAAATTATTTACACAAGAACATGTGATGAAATACTACCTGCCCAATTAATAGCAGGGAGAAATTTTCTATACTAAATCAAAATTAAATGTA
Source organism: Aplysia californica (assembly GCF_000002075.1). Taxonomy (NCBI): domain Eukaryota; kingdom Metazoa; phylum Mollusca; class Gastropoda; order Aplysiida; family Aplysiidae; genus Aplysia; species Aplysia californica. The sequence continues at coordinate 486,389 of NW_004797541.1, read as the reverse complement.
TTAAAGGATTACAGTAAAATTAATTCATGTTATAAATGAAGTCCAAAGCAAAGATTTCCCTTGGCTTGTATTTAACAATATTTTTTCCCACCCCATTTTCAACTTTTATCCAAGGGACCTCACTTTTTCATGGAAAAAATCCTACGAATATACCTGTTGCTGTACACATCCGCGGTAAAAAAATGAAAGAGAAAAAGTATACACTGCAGCTCCAGGGAAAAAATGAAAAAATGAAAAGAAAAACAACAATGGAGAGGGGGAAAAAATCAATCTAAAGTTGCTCCTACCCCGTGCGGAGAAAGTTGTATGATCTAAGCATTGCAGCTTCTACATAGAATCGAGGAATGAGCTCTCTGATGGAAGCAATCTTGAAGAACCAGTTTCGGCATGTTTCTTTTGCAGCTTCAGGAACTTCATCAGAAGTAAACTTGGCTGAAAAAAAAAAAAAGTCACTTGAGACTCCAGGACTCGAACACACATAAACTACCTAGTTAGAAAATAAAATCAACTGCTCTTGTCATACATCATTTTTTGTAATGAAATATGGGGGTATCTTACTCTAAGCAGTCAGAATAAGAGTTCATGTTGAATAAACTTGCAACATGGTTGCCAAAGGCAGGCAGATGAGCCTCACAGAATCCAACACATTGAGAGTTCAAAAATAGATAGAGTATCAACAGAAAACATAATTGTGAAACACTTTCACAATACAACACGACTAATTGTAATACAAAAAGTGATCCTAATTTTCATCTTAACAAAATATTCCTGTTTTTTCTAAACTTAATCAAAAACGAATAATCCTTGAAAGCTGCAAACCAGCCTAGCCCATCTTTTTGTCTGTCAAATCCTTTTAACATTCAGGAACAGTTAAAGAGAAGATTTGAACACAGTGATAAAAAGACTGTATAAGTTCAGGCTCACCTGGAAGCTTTGCAATTTTGTTCGAGCCTACGACAGTCTGAGCCTTGTCTAGGAGTCGATCATACACAAGGCGACCTAAGGGGGAAAAAAAAGAAATTAATACATCAATATGTAAAGAAATAAAAAAGTACCAGAAAGAGCCATGTTTAAGAAACACAGAAAGGTTCGGTGGAATGTGGAGTTTGGGGGGAGGGGGGGTGTGTTCAAAACGAGGGGAATTCTTACTTCCTTAAAGCCTAACCATCATGTAAAATATGATTTTTTTTTCTCTAAATCTTCACCAGCTAAATGTTGATGGAGATTAACATGTCATTATTCAACTGCTATTGAAGGAGGACTACTTTGAATAATATTCAAAATCATTAACATGTAGTAGTAGCAAGTTGGGTTTTTCAATCATACCAAGAGCAAACTCAAACACATTTTAGAGGAAATCTACTCTTTAAGATCAGAAGAGAACCAACACCACCTTTGACAAGGCAAATATCACACAAAAAACTTGACTCACCAAATGTATCAAGTATGTCTGTGATTAGGACAAACTTGCTTGGGTAGAAAGGGATCACAGATGTATCAGCAAGAAGCTTGGAGCACTGAAATTGACAAAATTGAGAAATCAAAATGATAACCTCATAAAAGCTCACTTACATATTTGTGAGCCTCACCAAAAGCTGAATTTAAATGCCAAGTGATAATTTTCAGGTATCACCCTGAATGCTCCCACAACTTTGCAATAATTCCCTCAGCTGGCATGTACACCAAACAGTATAATTTCAGTCCCAAAGAGAACAGATAGCGTTGTGCGTTGTGCGTTGTGGCCTGTAAGTAGCATATCACTACCATTCAAATGTCTTTTCTACCAACTGACATTTCAAAGCGAGAGAACTGAAATAATTTAAACATTTTCTTTGGGATACAGCATCCTACCTTGCGAACCCAGAAATCAGACCAACAGCTACCACATGTCAGCTTTTAATATTACATGTTTGAACTTACCAAATGCACACTGCTGCTAGTCAAACTGGTTTACTAATAATGAATCTTTCTTCATTTCAATTCTTTGGGTTCCATAATTTGTATCCTAAGCTGTCAATGTAAAATGTAAATCTACAGACATAGAATTATCATTACAGCGCAAATCACATGCACCTCTGAAAATAAAACATCAGGGAAGAGAAAACAACACACTCAAAACAAAATCTTTCTTTAACAACAAAAAAAGCCATAATGGATACGGAAGAGACGCTATAAATTCACAGCTAAATTGAAGTTGAAACTGAAGAAATTCAAAGCAATAAGGGTTTGTTGTTTTATTTCAGACTGGAAAAATTCAAATAAACATATTGCTTGGGAAAATCCATGTCTGTTTATTGGAAAACCGGAATGCTACAAACAGAAGTGTTTTGGGTTGTTGTTGTTTTTTGGGGGGTTGGGTTTTTATTTCAGGGGGGGGGAGGGGGGTTATATACCGAAGAAAATAACTTTTAAAAATAACAGATCTTGGAAGCCCCCCATAATTCAAACAAAGGCAAAATGGTTTCAGAAGCACAGCAAAGAACGACATGTCTGCAAGTATCAAACTAATCCACTCACTGGATTTGCCCAATCAATATCACTGTTTCTGATATGTCTATGCCAACATAATTCCTGTTTACACCTTGCCATAAAAATCAGTTTTCCTCAAACAAGAGATTTGAAAATTATCACTTCTAGCTCTATCTATCAGCCAAAGATATACATATTCTTGGATTCCTTGAGGGATCATCTTTGGCTTTAAGATTGATGTGTAATAACCCAACCTAAAACTTTATATAATTTAATAATACTCCAGCGTCCAGACACATAATACAAGATTTTACACACACAGCCTGGCAGAAGCATATTTTTATACTTATTAACACAACAAAATTCACTGTAGCATTAAAAGCTGTTACTTGGATGCGAATAAGACAAAAAAATTCAGGGCTATGGCAAGAAGTAAATCACTTTTTAAAAATTAATCTACTCATGATACTTATGACTTTGCTGATCACCTGAATGACAATTTTGAGGGCTTTGACTCTCTGGTCTCCATCCCAAGCAGTGATGAGAGCTTGGTTCAGTTCCTCAATCCTCTTCACATAGTCTTGCTGGCTCAGGTTCAGCATTTCCTTCACCGAACCCTTGAAAGCAGAAAAGATGCACGGTGGAACATACAACTACAATATAAAGCCTCCTATTTTTAAAATTTTGTTTAATCTTCTCAAAGAAATTGACTTTTGATTCAACTCTACTTCCCAATCAACTATCAAGACATCCTCCCCCCCCCCCACTTACATACACAGAAGACACATACAAAAGCATGAAGGCCAGTTGTCAACTGACTGGTTTTCTGGTTTAAACAATAATGTCTGTAGTCTTATGTACTTTCAAGAAGAGACCGATGAAACATTCTACGTTTTCCCACTCACCTCTTCAAAGTCATCCAGCTGCTCCAGTCGGTTCTTCACTTTGTCACTCACTGTCCCAGTCTGAGCTTGTGCCTGACTTCTGATCACAACTGCAGAATTAAATATGGGCGTAGAGAAATTTCAATCTTTTTTTCCCCCAATTGCAAGTCACCTTACGGAAATCACAGATGACAATTGAAAAAAAAAAAAAGATTACAACATGTCAAGCACTTTCGAAATAATAAATTTTAATTTGTGGCATGCCCCCAACAACATCCCAGTGTAAGGAAAGACAGGCTTATTATTTCACATTTGTTTTGAGGGGGTTTTTAGCCCCATGTAGAAGCAAACAGGAATAATTTGTTAGTTTGAGTAAAGAGAAGCACATCGACACCATGATGGTCATTTAGTGCTGGGAAAAAGTAAAACCGACAGACAGAAACAACAGAAGGAAAGTAAAGAAGTAGGACCTACCAGTAGCGCCCTCCAACCACCCTGAAACAGGAATAATGAATAACTGAGCAGTTATATTATAAAGCACTGTCCTGGATAGCCTGATTTTCAAATTTGAGAGAACGTCTCACTTACATCAGTTTTCCAACAATGCTATCCAAAAAGTCTTGCAACTTAAATTCTTCTGTCAAAGCTGCTGACTCTTGTCGAGACCTTTGCTTGACACAGGGTCATTATAGGTGAAGCAAGGCCTGTCTTCTGTTCCTCAATGGTCTTTGTCTTAAAGGGGAAAAAATGTCATTCAGAAAACCCAAAGAGGAGAAGCACGTGTAAATAGAGTCACTCGAGCGATGACCACATAACGACAAGTGCCACATCTAAACAGAGGTCAGAACCTGCTTTAAAACAACCATATATGCATACCAAGTACCTAAAGTAGTTTTTTCACTAAACAATTTCCAGAATCAGCTTAGAATATTGACAGGAGTTTTTGCTTTAAAAATACAGGTTGATCCAAAAAACAGTGTACAACTTTTTTGGTTAATATTTTCCTCCACATTGAAGTTTTGCATTTCAAATTTATACAAAAAATTTGGAAGTCATAAGGAATTTGTCTGATATTCATTTTAGATTAATCCACCAAATAGTTTTTCTCTACAGAGGGCGTAAAAGAAACCCCATTTTCAGCTATACCCCCATTTTTGTAGCATGACGCACTAGTTCGCAATAGGCTTACCACTAAAAATCCCAACGATTGTGCCATATTATGGCAAACTACAGTAGTCTAACAGGCCAAAAGAAGTTTGCAGATAGTTTTTCTCAAGTTTCCTTTGCCTACTGAGATCATGGTTAAGATTAGTAAAGAGCAGAGAGACTTTTGTATTGAACATTTCCTCGCCATCAACTCATTTCGTAAATTTCGCACAAGGTACAAAAATAATGTTGAAGTGCCTTCAAGGCCTTCTTTGATGCCAAGGGTGAAAATGGTCCATCAATTAGGACAAGTAGAGAATCAAAACTAGAAATTCTTAGACAAAACTACCACTTCAGGAGAAACACACATCATTCGCACCCCTTTAAACGCCACCAGGGTGCAGAATTCAGTAGATGAGCCCCATGTGACGTCTGCCCGTAGACGATGTCAGCAGCAACGACTTTCCTCCATCTCAACGGTCCGCATTCTCAAAGCAGATCTTCATCTACGACTGTACCATAGCCCTTTCGTGAAGTTATCAGAGGATAGCAATGTGTTCATGATTTCCCAATCGTTTTAAAAAGCATGAACATTTCCTGTAAGATATTTGTTTCTTGGCAAAGCCCATATTCACCTTTCAGGTTATATCAACTCCACAAATGCTGTCTAATTGGGC
>NW_004797541.1:477587-481064 GCF_000002075.1 Aplysia californica | reverse complement strand
AAAGGAGGACACAAACACCATTGGTTCTTGGAATAACAAGAACTTTTTTTTTCTTTTTTTTTTTTTACTCTGTAGGAGAAAAGAAATATTGTATACCAGTAACAAGGATGGAAAGATTAGATTTAAAAATTAAAAGGAAAGGGAAAAACAAACCAATTATTTCATGACTTTCCTTACAAGATCTTTTAAATTGGTGCATTTTGCATTTATAGGAGGTTTTATAAAAGCCATTTCCATTTTCGAAAATAAGTTTCTTCTTTGTGAATTTTATGTCAAACAATTCCTTTTGAATGAATTATATCTGTTCCAAATCACAACATTTTAGTACACATATTGCGCAAGATATTAAGGAAAAAAGTAGTACAGGTTGTTTTTTTTATCATCCTGTATGTTATTCTGTTCTAAATCCACAAACAAAATTAAGTAAGTGAGAACTCAAGGTCTCCAAACAGCATAGGGGTCAACACCTTGCCTCAAGCATAGGACAGTCTAAACTGTGCCCAGTTATAACAGTGAGCCTTCAGAATTCACAATTTTATAGAGATAATAGATGATTCCTTTGTTTCTGATATGTTGCATTCATAACACTTTAATGGTATCACTCTATACAAGGACCCCCAAATACCCGTTAGTGGATAACAGAACTATAAGTATGTCCTTCTATACTCAGCATGAGCTTTAAGTAAATACTCAGAATTTTCCTTTACTATATACTACGTGTGTTCCTAATCCACACTCCAAATCTCTCATTCTTATCCTTCCTTATCCTCTATTATTATCCTTCATTCTTTCAATGCCCGTCTAAATGTTCAAATCTAGATGAGTAGTCACTTATGTGTATCCAGAGACAAGATGCATTAGTCTTTGCTCGAGAACACAGAAACATGCTGTGAAAACCAACAACAATTCATTTGTGATATTGCTAGTAAAGCACCAGTGTTTATAGTGTATGTATTACCTGTCAGTTATATATTCAGTTTCCCAAACAATGTATGTACAGTCTAAAAAGGCCGCCCATTTTTGAGAAGAAAAGAGGCTGCCTTAGGCAGATGGCCATCTTCACAGTGTCATCATAATATCACAATGTTAAAAAAATGTAAGGCTGGAAATGGGAAGTAGTCATTCGTAAACGTGATTGTCTTATACAGGTGGTCATTGGGAGGGTTTGAGTGTACTATGAAAGATCACTTTTAGGACAAGCCTTTGTAATCCATATTTTTTCCCCTGGGACAAAAGAGGTTCGTTTTTCTTTCTTTCCTAATCCAACCATCAGAAAAGAAATGCAGGGTGCTCAGGTGAGAGCTGTGTACAGTAAGCAATCATTCAAGATACAAACAATAATTAATACTTTACATACCTCTTTCTTGATCACCAGTAGACAAAAAGCTTGTTGTTATTGACAATTTTTCTGATGTTGTGTACTTAGTCAGGATACCAGCTCTCTTCAAGGACCATGGTTCAAAAGAATCATCAATTTCTTCATTTTCACCATCCATCTTTTGACTCTGTCAAAAAAATAATATTGTCAAATAAGCATTCATATTTGAAAAAAACAAAACATAACGAATGCCCTTAAAATAATTGTGAACATATTTATATAGATCTATACATATCAAAATATAACAGTCAAGATTATTTTTAAAAACAAGTAAAATCAAAAGCAGCTGGTTCAGAGAACAAAATCAGAATTAAGATGCTGTAACCATCATGAAGAATATAACCAAAAAAAAGTCATTGAAAAGCATGATAATAAATTAACTTTGAGATGGGTTGGAATGGCATCAGGTCCAAGTCATTACTTTAAAAATAATGCGAATTCCAATCCTTTTGAAGCATGTTATCAGCTTCCATTTCAACATATAATCATATCCCTTATGATCAACAATGATAGTCCCCTGTATCCTATATTCCTGAGGTATCTGAAGCAAAAACCACGGGAACACTGATGACCAAAACACAATAGCGATGGACCAGTTGAGCACCACCTTTACCCTGTCACACATTAAACACTTGATTCAGCTTGTACTGACGAAAGTATAAATCATCCGTGAGAAGTTCAAATGTGTCGGTTCAATGCGCTCGAAAAGCCAGGGATCAGAGGGTTAAAATCATGTGCTTAAATCCGACAACATATAATATTTACAGAACTGAGCTGTAATTATAGCTTTTCTATTACATTTTAGCCTATGCACAACAAAGACTTTCCCCAAAATACTGAAATAAAAATGTCCATGTATTAAAATCCTGAACACCAGTGGAGACTTTTACCTTTACGCTGTTTGATCGACTAGATTTAGAAGGCATAGAAGATTTTGATGGTGCAGACATCATAGACAGAGGATCAGACCCCTCAAACTCAGTGCTGACTCCACCGCTGAGAGGGTCAGAGAAGCTAAGGGGATCCACAAAAGGGGTCTTTTTACTGGTACTGGATGCAGCAGCACCAGAATTTCCTTTCTTCTGTTGGACATCTGTGACCTATGAGAAAAACAATAAAGCAGTAAAACGCCATAACATAAACAATATAATATCATAGATCAATCAACAGTTTGATACCCAAGGGTTTACTTTAAAATACTGACAGTCAAATGTTTACTCTCCTTATCATTTAACTGAATATGACAAAAGAATGCAAAAGTTATCAGTTCAAAGAAAATGGCTTTAAGAGATTTATAAGTGTTTTGTCAGAAACAGAAATATTTTCCTTTTATGGAAAACTGTTTATTTAATTCAAACATTGGATCATTTTTGAAAAACAATACCCGGACCAAGGCTACTTCAGAAGCTATTCACAGAATTGACTGCCATCAATTCAAAAGCCCTGTTTGCCAACTTAATCCAAAAAACCCCCAACAAAACTACGCTGTAATTTTGGGCACACTTGCTACTGCTTTAATCTTCAAAATATAATTATTTTGAACTCCTTATTGTTACAGATTACCATGGTATCATTCATGTACTCACCGTGATAGCTTTGAGTGGGTGAGACGATGCAGGAACTGGATTAAAGCATTTGCTGCCAAGTTCTAAAACATAGTTACGACGCTTGGGGTGCCTGAAAAAAAAAAGGGAAAACTAAAACTACGAGCCATCTTAACATTACGTGTAAATTAATTTTCAGAATCTTCCAAGAATGGTGCTGTTGGTGCTTGGCACAGCCAGTTAAAATCTTAACGATGATTTGGGAGGTTCACAGAAGTATTGGGCTACATTTTCTTAGAGTACAAAGGTTTAAAGCAAACAACAAAACTAGGAGCTTTTTATGTAGAATGTCTAGTCTCATATTAAATAAATACCCATTATTATTTCTTTAGAGGCAATACAAATCAGAAGTCAATTTAGTACTAACAAACAACTTAATTTCCAGCAGAAATTGCACCTTTGAAAAGAAGACTGTTTGTTCCATCAAGTTAGTTGTTCTGAACTGTCACGAGTGTAGCAGAGAAGAGTGTGTGTGAGTGTGTGTGTGTGTGTGTG
>NW_004797541.1:475069-477487 GCF_000002075.1 Aplysia californica | reverse complement strand
GTGTGTGTGTGTGTGTGTGTGTGTGTGTGTGTGTGTGTGTGTGTGTGTGTGTGTGTGTGTGTGTGTGTGTTGGGGGGGGGGCATATTATACAACACACACCCCTCCTCTTGAAACATTCAGTTAACAGCAACCTCTACTTAACAGCAACCAAGGCTTGCTTCCCAAGGGGGTTTATATTAGGTGGACACCGCTGCAAAAGCTCATTTATTTCTTTAACTCATTCGCTACACATTATTTTCGGCTTGTGGACGCATTTTTTTCGGGAAGGCGAAATGAGATGATGACGAGTGCGCAGTTCAAAGGTCTTTGGGGCCACAAATTCAAATAAATATTAACATATTAAGCACCGAAATATTCAGTATGATTTGTAGAAAACATCTGTAATGTTTATTTGTGCATTTTTCAACTTTGGTTCCTGTAAGAGGCAATTATGCAACACAATTTTGCTTGGATGCGGATGAAATTTGAAAATAAAAAATTAATCATCTTCGGTGAAACTCAAAAAATATGTTCACACCTAGTCAAATGATACATCAAAATAACCATAAATGAATATAGAACTGGAAAATATTGAAAAATGTGCAGTTATTTATATATTCCATAAAATTTACACATTTGGATCATGACATCCGATATTGAAAAAAAAAAAACTTTTATAATCTTGAAAAATGGACAAGATGTATTCACAAACAGAAAAAAAACCACTCGTATCGTATGGAATTATTCAGAATTGCATTTGGAATAAACCTACACATGTCTTGAGTTGTACTTTTTGTGTTAATTCACAAAAAATAGTGATTTTTGGGAGAAAAAAATAATTTGACAATTTAGATCTAGAACAAGATCTAGACTAGATCTAGCACTGAAAAATTTTGATTTCTCAATAACAGAGCAATTGCAATTTGATCCCAATTGTATCAATATTCAAAAGAAGAGTCTTACATTTCTTTAGTGTGCAAAATAATGATATAATATTTTGTTGTGTAAAAGTAGTATAAGATTGGAGACTGGGCTATAATATGAGCATCGCGATAAAACAAAGTCACATAAAAACTTGGAAATTGTGTTTCAAACTTAATCAAAACTTCCGATTTTCGGTGGAAATGCTTGACCCGGAAGTCAACATTATATTATGACCTTTATTTTAACGTGGATATGTGGATTGGAATAAAATCTAAGCTAAAATTGAAGTTCGGTTGTCGAGCCGCCGGGGGCGGCTTAGCGTACTGATGGCTCACCGTAGCGAATGAGTTAAACCATTCAAGAGTCAAAAGGGGACGCTATTTTCTCAAAATAAAATGTTTTCCCTCAAATCCACAATAGTCACCTCCCGCTCCCGAGAGCTGGCCCGCAAGTTGGCTATTCAGTTCGTTCTTTGCTCGCTCAACGGAGTGAGAGAGGGAGGCGAGTTTTGTCGCCTGGCGAGACCAGTTGGCTGTAGCTATTCTATAATGCATCTCGGCACAGACGCAGGATAATAAGAGTTAATAACACACTACTAATCTAAAACTAGATCTAGTAACATACTTCTTTGGCTGTCATTATTTGGACTCGAGTCCGAATAACATTGGACTAGGGTCCAGAAAAAAGGAAGTGTCTTCGTTCTATAGATCTAACGTTCAGTGCTTCCAATTTTCTGCCATTTTTAGTTTCCCCCACACCTTTTCTGCCGATCCGATGCCCGCCACCTCATTGATACGGACCCCACCCCCAACCCACCTCCCCATGTTTCCCACTTTCTTTGTTGTAGAAAAAGGTAAAATTGAAGATTAGCAGACCACCTGGCACCTGCATATTATGAGCTGTGTAAAAAAAAAGGGAGTGTATACAGACCCGGTAACCGGGAACAAAGTCACAAAGTATACAGACCCGGTAGGGGAACTCTTTTGTGATTTCTGAGAGTTTCAGCGCCCTCTTGGCTCAGGGTAGACCTAGGTTTTTCTTGATCTATGGTCTAGGTCTAGATCTAGGCAGACAGACATAAATCTTTCATCTAGTTTCGCGGCTAACCTAGATCTAAATGAAGATTGCGGATGTCGTTTCGATGAACGATTGTTTTTTCTCTCTCTCTCTCTCCTCTGTGTATCGCTCGCCTTCTCTTTTTCTTTGTTTGTCTCTGTATTTCTTTGTCCCCACCTATTTCCCACTCTATCTTTCTCTCGTTCCCTCCTGCCAACTGGGGCATGTCATATACATTTTGCTAGCACCCCCCCCCCCCCCCCTTCCCTTTTTTTTTTTTTTTTAAAAAAACACACAAAAAAAAAATTTTCTCCGGGGCTGGAGGCTGAAACTTTTCGAAAACACAAAAAAATTCCCCTACCGGGGCTGGATACTTCCTGAATTTGTTCCCGGGTACCGGGGCTGTATACACTTCCAAAAAAAAAAGAAAGAATCCTTCAAATACACAAGGCCGGGTC
>NW_004797541.1:454817-473820 GCF_000002075.1 Aplysia californica | reverse complement strand
CATAGTAAGTTCCAAAGTAAACATACCATTCATACGCCGCCATTTTGTTTAATCACATGACACTCAAGTGTAGAAATTCCGTTTGTTATTTTGGATAATGGGCTGAAGACGAGTTGCGGGATTGTAAGGCCATAGACATAATTGTATCTAAAATGATTTTTTTTTTTAAATCAAAAGCCTAATTGTCCTAAAGAAATAAATTTCAAGCTTAAGAGAAATGTGCAAGCTAGGCTATAGGGGAGAGGGGGACAGAGACCATAGTTGGCTTTTGTAATTAACTTTAAACTGATAGTTTACACCATGCCCTGTTTTTGTTGTTTTTTTCAATATTTAGTCATTTTGCCCGAAAAGATGACATGTAATCAAGGAGGTTACAGTTTGTTTTCAGCTCCTTGTGTGTAATTTTAATCTTAGTCAACATAAAGTAGAAAAGAATGTGTTAGATTTCTCTCTTAACACCCTCCAAAATCAAAATTAACAAGATTATCATGTTAGATAATATATTGTTCTTCTTAGCGGTTTTTTATTTTGTTTGTACGTCTGTTTGTTTTTTGTTACAACTGGTTGTAAGCACACTCATTTCAACCTTTTTTGGTATTGTTTTTTTATGCCCCTTTCCCTCTTGGAATCCCCATACACTTCGGGCGTGATTAAAAAGAAAAAAGAACAGTTCCGTAAAAACTGCTCTGGTGAAACTTTTACACACATAGACCCCTATCCCCTATTTGTACAAAATGATAGTAGAAAATCAAGAATGGTAATTGGTTTCTTTGCTTCATTTTTTCGATACTACAACAAAGATCGATCTTTGTAATGTAGACCAAAGATAGTACATAATAAGATGGTCCACTCAGCCAAAAAAATGTCCGCCGGAAGTCCGCTCTTTGCTTCAGATGGCGAGTGCGCTGCAGTCTGTTTTGAAGCTCCCTTTCGTTTCTCGACTGCTGTTCAAATCAATGTTCATCAGCAGTTCGGGTTCGTTCAGTGCGGAGTTTAATTATGGTTTGTTGTTTTTTTAATAACCCTCTTGCCTTTCATTCTAAAGTCAAATTAAAGGAAGAAAACAGACACCTTTTTTGTCAACCCAACCATTTAAAAAAAAGGGTTCTTCCGAAATTTGAATTCTTATTTATTCAAAACTTGTAAGTTTCACTTTGATTTTTTAACACAAGGAGGGTAACTCTGTTCGCAAAGGGTGCGCATTTGCGAAGAGGGCGCCACCGAATTTTGAGGACTCTTTCTTTTCTAATTGGCTCAAAGAGAGGAGTGGACCCTCTTGTTATGTAGATTCTTTGTGTAGACTCTTTGCGTGTAGTTGGCCTTACCTCCTTCGACCGCCGGGTACCAATGTACAATTTTTGGGACCGTGTGACTCGACTACTCGACTCGATTATAATACTCTAGTAAATAAATACTATAGTACACTACCAACATGGCTGCAGCCGCAGCGTTGGAAAACGAATTGAACGTACTTCCTTACGTTTATGAAGTGTTGAAAAGGTAAGGCCTCTTGAACTTATATTTTTAAATTATGATGTAGTCGTGTCACGATGTAGATCTAGAATCTAGATGTCTAGATATTAGTCTATAGATCTAGATCTAGATCTAGGAATATTATCGCCGAGCCCTAGCTCAACTGGGTTCACTTCTTGTGGTCTTCATCACGCGATTAATAAACGTAGATCTAGATTTAGATCTAGATTTAGATCTAGAACGAGGCAAACTATCTCACCATAGCAAAGCCAGAAATTAGGAAAACACTTTTGGACAAGAGCAATAAAAACACATATCCTGTAGCACTAAAACATTCTGCCCTTGAACTTGAAACAATTGATTCCTATCCACCAACATGGATCCACTCTGACTACTAGTCTAGACTAGAGTCTAGTCTGACTCATACACTAATGGACCTGCCTTTAAACCCTTAAGATTCTGGTCCCTGATAAATGTTTGCCCGATAGCGCAATCCCGCGCGGCGCTCCACAGCTGGTCCCTCCCTGATCAGTCGTCGTCCCGCGCGGGCAACGCATTTCGTTTACGCTTCCGTTTCGTTTACGGCGGGGTCTGCATGTGTGTGCGTCAATCTGCTTGTGCCTGAGTGTCCATGTGAAACTTACTGCATTGTTTTGCAACGCGAGGTGTTGGTAGAGATAACAGAGCATCGGTTGAGACGTTCATCCAATGAAATATGAGCATTTTGACCCAGTTAGACACTTGAGGGACTCGAAAGGATATTCAGGAAATAGGACTTTCATCTTTCAATGCAAACACCTTTCCTCACTTTTCAAACGATCTAATTCTTACACCAAACGTTGTTTCCTGATGTAAATAATCATATTTGGTGGTTTTTGAACCATTGTCCTGCCAGAGGGAGACATTTGAGAGCAACTGAATAAAAAAAATATTCGGAAATTATCCCATTTTTTCCCCCTTTCGAACGATAGCTGATAAGCAGCTGTTCGCAAGTTCATTCATAGAGGTGTGAAATCTGGAAAACTCTGGAAAAGTTATTCATTTTGGTGTAACTTCCAATCTCAGCGTCTCTGATATACCGACGAGGGGATAATGGGATTATTTGTGTGATCGTAACACTTCATTGATCGTATCAGTTTGCTATAAAAGATGAGGTGTTTCCCTGACCTGCCGCGGCACGCTCGCGTGACCAGTGCCTGACCCCGGCGCCCCCCGGCACAAGCCCGCAGGCGACGTAAGTGGGTCATCGATCGATAAGAGCCCTCTTCCGGTTAACCCCGCAGGACTAGAGTTAAGGCAACAATCAACACTGGTGGATATGGGTCAGTGATCAACTTGCCCAGTGGGGAAAAAAAAGAAGTCTTCAACTCCAGCGGGTACTTCTGCTCCAATTTCATTGCCGAACAACAGGCTATCACCAAAACAGCAAACTACATCAACTACTTGTTTGACACTAACCCACTTGCTACCACTAGGTACCACAAGCGAACATTTTTTTGAACAATATTGACGTTTAAACCTCAGGGTTTCAAATCTACTCTATGAAATAAAAACATTAAAAAAAGAATTATCAAAATCCATCAATAAACAATCGAGATATGGTATTTCAAAGTTTTATTTTTAAACGAAACCTTTTCAACTGCGACTTTCACCCATGTTTGAGGTGTATACAAAGTGCATGATCAAATCAATGAAAACTTTGTTTTTCCCAGAGCTGTCAACACAAATATTGATATCTTTAAATTAAAGCATGTTAGAATGACTGGTTTCCAAGATATAGGCCTTCAAAAATTGGAAAAAAAAGCCAAAATTTGTCATTAAGAGCTCAGAACCCTATTTTAACCTCTTCCAAATTAGTCAAAACTGCCTCCTCATTAGTGAAAATCACACAATCAATACAAATACATGCATAGACTTAGCTGAATTTTTTTCAGACCTCTCTGACCATAAGTAACTTTTCTGGACTCCTCTGAAGTAGGCTTCGGTGCAAAAAACGCCTCTTGGAAAAAAATTAGGGGAACTCTGGTACATCCTCGGGCAAAAAGCATCACAACAAGTGAATAAATTAAGCTACAGGGCTAAATCATACATCAAATTAAAGCTCAATGCAAGCTCTACGGGGCCAAATGAAAATTGTTTACTAAAACTCTCATAACACTCCATAATAGGGCCCTAATGCCCAAAAACCTGCCATTATTGAGTGAAAATTATAACGTCTGCCGACTAGAAAAAAATTCATATAAAATCAACACATTGTGCTACAAGGTTGCATTATATATCAAATTAAAGCTCTTTTCAGGCTCTGTACAGTGAATTAGTTTATAGAAAGAAAAAAAACTTCAAATCATTTCTGCTCAGATATGGACAATAATGTGAAAAAAGTCATCAATATTGGTTCAGAAAATTAAGATTTCTGCTCAGGGGGTTTAAAAATTGGAATTAAATTAACATACTGTTCTACCGTGGTTCATCTTGTATAATATAGATCTAGTTCTAGATTTATTTATCATTTTAGCTGAGAAAGCAACCAGTGGCTGGGGAAATACAACAATGTATCATCGTGTGTCCAGTAAGTGGATGGAAGAAAGAGGGGGGGGGGGTTTCTCCAATTAGCCTATCAGGTGACATCTAGGTCTAACTAAGTCTAAGAATACGTAAAAAGGCTGGTTGATTCAATAATTGAATATCCACCGATCAAGAACGTAGATCTAGCCTTTTTTGTTACCGAATTAAATGCCAAACAATATAGATCTACGAACATTACCATCGGTGACACTAACACCCGGTAACCCCCTTCCGAGTATTTAGTAGTGTGTGATGACATGTTACTATAAATAGAACTCCCGGTTCAACTCTTCACGGCTTTATTTTTTCACTTTGTCGACCAGAGATGCTTAGATTTCGATGCATTTAGAATAAATAAGATGTTCTTAGTTGAAAAGACAGCAAAAATACCACCACAAAGCGATACATTTGTATAGATCGCAATTAATTCACTATGAGGTGTGGAAAATGTAGGTCGGCGTGATTCCCACCAAACAATAACAATCCAACCACACGGCAAGTGGTGGCCGATTAGTCTTATTTTTCAAAACACGATATTCATAAGTATCCTAAAAGAAAATTATGATAATACTTACATAAATTGACGTCATAAACAGATCTATCGAATGTTTCTTTTACTGAACCATCATTATAATCGTCTGCTGGTTGGGTCAAGTCAGAGGGGGCGGAAATGGGCGATGGAACAGCCGCAATGGCAGAATGACGATCTCCCGAAAGTGGTTTGTACCCCACTTCAGAAAAAGTAATATTTCTACTTCGTGGAACGTAGTTGGCTTTTCTAAACACATAAACTTGATGGTAGAGATGTCTGGGAATATGATCCTGGCACGGATAGCCCGATTTGTGTCGAATTTCATATTTTAAAATGCTTTCTTCGTCTTTAAATCGTACCACCCAAGCTTTCCGCTCAGAATAAAAACATAAACACATTCCCCGGAAATTCTCCTGAAATCCCAGATTTTTATGTTTCAAACCGCAAGAAAATTCGATGATTCACGACTGAGAAATCGAAATTTAAAACAGGCCCCCCCCCCCCCCCCCCCCCCCCCCCAAATCTAAGCACGCAAAATTGCGAGACGGCCGAGTTTTCCCGTGTTAAACTTTAGTCAATTAAAAACTAAATATGGAATCATAAGTATCAGTTTCTCGTTCACCATGGAGAAGGAAAGACACAGAAAACAGTGGTATAATTTTTATTAGTGTTTACAAAAATTAAAACCAGCTAATAGTTGGATGAAGTTGTCCAAATCTGGCTCCAGCTGTAGCTGTCTGCCTTGAAAACGGCTCGCCTGCGGTACCTACTACCACAGACATCGTTATATTACAGACAGCCTTTCAACACTAGAGACACTTGAGAGTGGGACTGATGTGAACAAAGATATATATATTGCATTTGATTTGGAGTCTACATAACTTGATAAGTAGGCACCACGTCAGGGTTGTCCTACAATGGATTCCTGCCCACACTGGGATACCGGGAAATGAAAGAGCTGATATATGCTCTGGCAAAGAAAGGAGCTAGTCTCCCTCAGCCTGAAATTCCTACGAATTACACCACCTGCTGCCAAATGATCAAGTCAAACCTCACGGAAGAGTGGCCACATGAATGATCCACTGGTCAAAGATCCGATCAATGAGATGATGTATGGGACATGAATCCATAAAGATCCAATCAATGAGTTGAGGAGGGGAGATCAATCCATAATCTTCCAACTTAGAACACAACAGTCTGCTGCCTGCCCACTATGTGACTACCCCTCAGAGACAGTGGAACATCATCTGTTTTTCTGTAGAAAACTAACTGATTTAAGGGGATGTTTTCTTCCCAAGCTACCCCACACATCTAATTGCCTCTACTCCTCAAGACAACAGTTAGAACAAACATGCAACTATTACCGAATGGCATCATGCAGAAGAGTTAACGCTCAGATGCTACATTGGATCGCTAACAACAACAACAATAACAACTATTCAGAAGGCCTTTTTTTTAGGGTCAGTCTAGCCATCATATTAACCCTCATCCTGCGGGAGCTGGGTTTATGTAGCCCGATAAGTCTATTTCGGCACCTCGCCTGCGTTCTGGTCCCGAGTCAGTGTAGCTCCTGGCTCAGCGCACGCGCAGCGCGCATTCTCTTACGTGTCATTCGGGTCGCAAGCCGGATCCCCATTCACGCAGGTCAAGTGTGTGTGCGCCAGTCTGCTTGAGTTCGTGTGCGTTTGTGGCCTTCTTCTAGAACCACCTGCGTTGGTTCGTAATCGAGGCTTACGTCTCATTCAAAACATGCCAAGTTGATAGCTCTAGATGTTCGTCCAATGAAATTATAGAAGAAATTGACCCACTTAGACATGAGGAGCTCGAAAGGATAGTCAGGAAACAAGACTTCCATTTTTCTATACAAAACATTTCAAATGAGCTTGATTTTGCATGAAATGATACTACCTGATAAAAAATGAGCTTGTTTGATAGTTTTAAAAATACCATTGTGCAGGTACAAAGAACAATTTGAGTGTAAAACATTCGGAAATTGACCTAAATTATCCCTTTTCGAACCTCAGGTCATTCATAACAATAAGAGCGTCCAGAAAGGTTATTCAAATGGGCGTAACTACTCGTAATGTCTTATCAGCTTGTGAGAGGGGGTTATTCATGTGTTTGTAACACTTTATAAAAAGAAAGCTATGAAGGATAGAGCGTTATTTTCATCATCAGTTAACACACTCCCGCGGTATTCATGGCGAAAACACACGTTTCCCGGCGCGCGCGCGCTGTACACCAACAGTACACACTGAGTGACTCCGGCGGCCTGCCCGGCACGTCCGACGAAATCGGTTGCTGATAAGGTTGCTGATAAGATGCGCATCTGGGCACAGGCACAGGATAAGAGTTAAGAATAGGTACGGATAGCCCAGCTGTCTAGGCTAGCCTAGCAGTCTAGACGTCATTAAGTATGGCTAGCCTCTTCATTCATAAAAAATACATTGCCCCTCCGCTCGTCACACGCGCCGTCACCGAGTGCACACCCTGCCCACACCCATCCCCAGTAGACAGACCGACAGCCCTCAGCCCCCACCCCCTTTCAATCTCGCAGCATCTCAATTCTCAATGGCTGAACGACAGACTAGCCTCTAACACTAGACTTATAAAATTTGTTATAAAATAACCTGTCACCTTAGGCTTAGAGACTCCCGTTATTCATAGCATCATCAATGACCTATTAACTGAGTTTAAAACCCTTAAGATTCTGGTCCCAGATTTAGCCCGATAAGCGCAATCCCGCGCGGCGCTCCACAACTGGTCCCTGATCAGTCGTCGTCCTGCGCGGGCAACGCATTTCGTTTAGTGCGGGGTCTGCATCTGTGTGCTAAAATTAGACCTGCATGTTTGCCGACAATCGCGACCCGACCCGCGAGCCGGCCGATGCTATCGCTAGGCCCACCTGTATCAGTCAATGTGCGTAGTGCGAGGCCTGGCCGACTGCCAGCGCCCCCTTTTTCTCCCGTCGGCTTTGTCGGCACTTTCGTTTTCGTGTCGGCGTTTCCGACATAATTGTCGGAACCTGAGTAGAAATGCGAATACAAAAAAGGATGACGACGGCCTAAATTATCTACTTTCAGTTTCGTGCTCGAGCGGCCATTTTGAATTTCGTTTGTTGACTTTAATTCAGTTGTTCAGATCGTGTGGATTCATTCAAGTCCGACTCACTTACAAAATAGAATCTAGATCTAGATCTAGATTTATAGATCATTATAGACCTCAATGGAGGATTCATATTCCAATTCTATTGTGTCAAACCCTATCATAGGTTGTGCTGTAATATATTAATGTTGGTTAAAAGCATTTCATCAGGTGCGTGAATTATAAATTTAGAATCTAGATCTAGAGATATCTAGGCCTAGACTCTAGACTCAGCTGAGTCCCTCTGTTCAGAAGCGGATGCGGATTTCTTGTTCAAGAAGGCCTAGGCCATTCCTATTATTCACTTCTTGTTCTACAAGTTAGATTATTAGATATCTATATATATGGAGGAATCATATTCCAATTCTATTGTGTTACTGTATCAAACCCTTTTTATCAATGTAGATGTAGGCCATATTATGCTTCTTGTTTGTTTTGGGGTGGGGTTTTTTTTTTTTTTTTCATTTTGGACTTGTGCTGGCCTTTTTACATTGAGGCCCGTTGCAGGTTCTTTTTTGGGGTATGCCTAGGGTTAGGGTTATGTCTCTTCTGTGTTTGTTGGGGTGGTCGCTCGTTACTTATGACACCCACAAAAGCTCTTATGGGGGGGGGGGGGTTGCGCAAAATTTTCAGACTATCTGGTTGAGGCTCACATGCAGGTCTACTGCAGAGAAGTGTAAAATCAATGAGGCTCAGAGAAGAACCGTACGACCCAATGGCTATAATTAATGACAAAACAGAAAACCCCATTAACGACAGCTCCAAAATTAAATCTAGATGGAGGGAATATTTCTCAGAACTCTTGAACACCACTCAAAAGCAAACAAACGAAGAATTCCAACCAAGTCACCCAGAGGAAGAAGAACCAACCATCCTGCCATCAGAGGTCAGACAAGCAGTTAAAACAAGCCCAAAAAACAGAAGCGCAGGAATAGATGAGCTCACCACGGAGACCATCCTAGCATGTGGAGAAACTGGAATAACTTGGCTTACAAAAATCTTCCAGGAGAAAGCATGGACAGAAAGAAAAGTTCCTGGCGACTGGCCAAAAACGTCCTTGCCGCCGCCGCTCCTCCCCCACCACCACCAATCTCTCTCTCACACACTACACATACGCGCGCGCCGCGCACCCGCACACTTAGGCGATCTCCAAAAATATATATGGCCTCTTTGAACATTAACAGACTACCACTAGATTCTAGATCTAGATTTACTCCGGTAGAAAAAGGGGGGGGGGGGTGGTGCAAGGGGGTTCACCCCCCAGCTCAAGTCACAAAAATAATAGGTAGATCTAGATCGCAACAGTTTTTAGTGCAAGGTGGTCTGCTAATCTTTAATTTTACCATATATAGATTTAGATCACTGAACAATGAAAACGTAACAGTAGCCTATGCTACAAAAGTCAAAGTAAAAATATATATCTAAGACACCCAACGTGCTACAAGATTTCTCAACCTTCAAAGTTTAAAGGCGCGAGTCCCACTCGCCGACATCACACGTGCCGCCAATCTTAGTGTTGTCATGTCTCCCAACTCAACGCATCGTGACTACGCTTATCTTCAGGTTATCATCTGCTAGGCCCAGTGTATATTATGACTTTTTGCCTAGCCTAGAAACCCTGTAATGTAAGCCAAAGTTTGTCATGTCAGATCAGGGGGAATAACTACATTGTGCTCCCTAAAAACCCGGAGAAAGAGGTCAACTAACGAAACATGCCAAGGTCTGAGGGCTAAACAAGTCTAAAACAAGGGAAACATCTCCCAAACGAGTTATGAAAGAGAGTCCGACCCGTTTGTGCAAACAGGTTTAGAAAGAGAGTCTGATCCTCTTCTGCAAATGGGTTATGAATCTCTTCAGCAAATGGGTTAGAACCATTTTTCACAAACGGATTAGGAAAAAGAGTCAGGAGCCTGAATCCGGATAACGATTCATTGAGAATAAACCGGTTATTCGGATAAATCATCCGGATTCTGCCCGCCACTACTATTCACTCATTCCTTCTGCCTATCTTCACAATGAAAGGGGAACCTGATTTTAAACATTGCCAGCAATGGAAAGATATGTTGGTGAAGAAATCAAACGAGACGAAATGTAGGTGAAAATGTTATGGGTTGTAGGCAATCTCTTCAAACAGGCTCTGAAATGCCATTTTCAACCCTCTAAAAGCACTAAATTTCAATTTCTTTGTGGGCTTCGCCCCCTGAACCCCCACCAGGACTCTGTCCCTGGACCCTGCTGGGGGCCCCCAGACCCCGAGCAGAATTTTCTTTACTTTTCAGCTTCAGCTGGTGGAAGCACTGTAAGTGGCGGATAAAAGTAAAGTAAAGTAAGATGAATTTCTGCCATCTGTTTTTGTCGTCTTCCGGGGTTACCCCCAAGACTCTTGGGTTTCCCTCACCAATAACTCTTAGTTGATCCCGTGCCTTATCCAATGATCGGTGATGTTCATAGGATGTCCTTGCCCTTGACCTATGTGTTTAATGGCTTTGAAAGTGTTAGTTCTTTTCACAGTGAATTAAATGTGGTATTACTGTTCATTGAAATGCTAATGCTTAAATGAAATATAATGGGTATAATTTTTCTAAATCCAGTGCATTTCTCAAATTAATTCACCGTAAACAGAGGAGGATGTCAATGGCAGTCACCTTGGAAAGGCCACCAGCAATAGCAATGAAATTTCTACTCTCTACATAATATCTCAGGATGTATGTCATGTGGAGATCATGTTTTATACAGTAGTTGTTCATTGGAAAGGAAAATGTCCCATGCGCACATGACATGCATTAATTACTTATTCTCTAGAAATTTTTTGTCAGCAGCTTTGTTGTAGTTTTAATGTTGCCGGTCATTAAGTTGGGTGTTACCAGCAGTTAGGAGCATTTAGCTTGTCTCTTGGGATTACTTACACGTGCTTCAGTGACCTATTTAGTTTCTTTAAGTAGTCTGAACAGCTCTCATCTATTTCTGTTCTCTGGGTTGAATTAATGGAATTTGCTCTTTTAATTTGTCTGTTATTTTTATATTAGGGCTGCCGACCATTACGAATTTGTCGGAATCATTACGATAGGATTTTTATTCAATTTTACGAAAATACGATTATAACACACCTGATTCCGATATTTTAAAAATTTGGTCTACCACAACTCACTGTCAAAATTCCCTGTGTATTTGAGAGAAAAACTACCAGACCTGGACAGTCTATGTCACTACGTCACATAGAGCTGTCAAATTTTAACTGTGTAATAACACCCTCTCGGCAGTGAGCCCTTGTAGTCACTCAGTGGTGCTCAAGGCTTTGCCCTTAGAAAAACGTTAGACTTTAGAAGTGTCAAAGCTAGGAGTAAGGCGAATGTTTTACTTGCTTGACTACAAGCCCTGTCCTTGACACCCCTAGGGTAAAACACAATCCATGGCCATATTATGAATGTTTGAGCTAGATTACTATATTATTTTTTTTGTTGATTAACATAAATGCTTGTGGGTGGGCAGTCCTGATATACCATCATGCATGTGCTTTTTATGTGTTCATACTGAATGTCCTGTTTTAAATGTCCAGATTATAACTCAAGACAACAAATAATTTATTTTTCAGTATTGAAAATGACCCCAGTGATGTGACTCAGAAGATGATTGAGCTGAAGGCCCAATTCCAGCGAGCCCGAGAGTGTGTTGATCGTCTTCCTGGTACTCAGCATAGTCAAGAAGAACAACTTCGATTGAAGACGATATTACAAGAGCAACTGATTTTGAAGACTGACCTGTTAGTAAATTACAAATCTGGAAACAATTTTGATCTCATGGGGAGAAGTAATGGTGAGATACCAAGTAACAGCTCTTGATGATAAAGAGTAGCACCAAAATCTGTTACTAAATCTGGGAGTGGATAGTTTTCTTTTCCACCTGGTTCATCTTCATGGCTCAACCTGTAAACTCTGGGATGGAGACTGCGAGTCATCCTATTTTCTCTCATGACCCAAAGGGCTGGACAGAGTTGGTACATTGTAATGTTGTAATTGACACAGACGACGGAATGCAACACACAGGATATGTCTACACTGTGGATCCTGTGTCTGAGTGCATGGTGCTGATTAGTTCTCGAAGTGGTGAACCGGTACCCTCGACTGAATTTTCAATGAAGATCATTCTGAGGTCATCTGTGGTTAAGATTAAAGTGTCACAGGAACCGGATGATGGAGTTAAGAAATGGTTTGGTTCTTTATTCCGTGCAGGTGTGGATGAAGTGCTGGGGGAGGATGAGCTTCAAGCTCGAAAGGAAAAGCTGAAGTTATGGTTGGAGAAAAATCGCTTTCCTGTATCAGTTTCAGGACACGATGAACAGTCGCTTTCCATTTCAGATGCTCTTGTTGTGCGCCCACCTTACACAGAACAAAGTTGCCTGAGCACTAATGAAATCATATTGTTACGTGTTCAGGGACTTATTAAAAATATGCCAGATAGCTTTTAAAGGTATGCTCTTCCTGCAGCCTGTTTGGAATCAGTTCTTTGATTTGTCAACTGTATTTTTCTATTATTTGTGCTTGAAATTTTTAGCCGATGGTAATGATGTGTACTGTAATGTGGAATGAATCAGAACAGACCTTGTATCTTTAGTTTAAGGTAGATGACTTACTGTGCTCTAGATTCGCCTGGAGACTAGGAAGTCTTTTCACTGACTGGGGCAAGTGCTACCTCTGGATGTATTCGCTGTGACCAAGTTGTCAACATAACTTAGTCTAAGATGTGGCAACAACAAAATTATTGATGGTGGTCATTAACAGACCAGCTACTGTCGTGTTGTAATGTCAATGACCAGCATGATGATTCTGTGGGTGCTTAAAATTTAACACTTTTCCTCCACAGGACAATATCGGTGACAGTGTAATCACAAACACGTTGTCGGAATGATCTCCTTTTAGACATGTATGTGCACTTGTTAAATTTATGATTTTCTTTCTGAATGGTTAGTGGGGCTTTATGAGCACAAAAATCAGTTTGTTTACAATTGGGGTGGGGTTTTTTTGGTTGATTTTTTTGCATGTCAGGTAGACCTAGCATTAAGTGCTGCTTTACACTGACACCATGATGTAGATTTGTGAATGAGTGCTAGATCTAATGGGGTTTTTTTTTTAGTGCTATTCTATTCCATTTTAGGTTTGGATACTTTTACTGAGATGAATAGTACTGATGTTGCCCATCTGCATCCTGGTACGTGGGGCCAAAGGTTATGCGCACTGGGTGGGTTGAAAGTGAATTGAAACAAGGTCTAGCAGTGTTCTGAAAAAATGTTCTCAAAATTAGCTAAGTTTTCAAAAACATGGAATTTTTAGACGAAAGACTCCATGCTCTATTCAGTTTTAACACCCTACCTTGAGTATTTCCTCTCTGCCAGATGTTCTACCATATGATGGCCTACATGTGTTTGTTTAGTGAAAGTTTAAGTGTAAGGGTTTAACGTCCCTCTCAATGCTTATTAGGTTAATTAAGTGGTGGGACCTCCAAATGTAATGTCCATCTCCTATACGACGCCGCCAAATGGACTGAGAGCCTTGATAACTCCATAAAATGACCTTAACCCCATAAAATGACCTGAGCTCAAGAACACCAAGCCTGAGATTCGAACCAAGGCCATCTACTTCATAGTGTAGCTTGATACCAACTGTGCCAACCGAGCACCATACAACATGATACTACATTTGTTTCTATTGGACTGTTTACTTATGAGGTGGATTGGGTGCTTATTGACTGTTTATTAAGCTAGTTTAATATGAGCTCTTTAAAGTTAAATGCATTTATGGTGGAAGGGGGGGGGGGGGGGCTGCTCCTCACAAGTTTCAGACTTAAACTTAATAGTGTTACAAAGGTAGCTCTTTAACATGCACACAGTACCTCCAACGTTTTTGTCTTTACACGTATTTGAGATGACTACTAGATACTCTATTCCACCCACTTGACCTAACCTAAATTCAAGGTTGTTGAAAAAATCTGAAACATTAAAAAAAAGCAAAAATTATCCGCCGTCCATGGCATTCGTGCTAGGTATACTGGTAGTCCCTACAGCATTAAACATTTGATGAGACTTGAGAGGCAAGCTCTTTACTTCAAGACTAATCAACTGACTCTAGTATTGTAGTAAAGGCTTTCATTAGTTTTAGTCAGAAGGCCTGTTCCTCTACACTTCTTTACAGTACAGTGGAGTCCACTAATAACGAGTCCGGAAAAAACGAGAAGTCTGCTATAAAATAATAAAAAACACTATTCTAAAACCCCGTTTTTTTCTCCTCTTTACCTTTGTAAACAAAATACTGCTATAGTGCTATCAGACACACTTGCGAATCGGTTATAGCGGAATATTGCTGCTTCTGTGCACATGGCATAGGCCAATTATACATAATGCAAGACCTTGCCAGGTGAGAAACTTGTTGCTGATCTTTCGAAACAAAGAATATTAGAGCCCATGTGTGTCAACAATGAAGGCCTGGGCAACTGAGTAGGGAGGGTGTGGCATGCGCAGACAAGCAGAACACATCGTATGATAGGCCAGTTTAGATTATCAAGGCCTACCATGCTTCTCACTTCTCCGATGCGGGGATGGAGAGGTCACAGCAATGTGATGGATGGAGCGAATGTGTGACGTGCGCAAGCAGACAGAATGCACCACGGGGTGGGGTGGGGGGGGGGACACAGCGGGCGAGTTAGCCCAGAGCCCTTTCTGGTCACCAACACCGAGCTGTCAGTCCACATCGCTAGATCTAGCGCTAGAGAAACATACCTGATTCGATTTTTGATCAAGTAAGACCTAGAGGTCATGTAGAAACAAAATCATCATCAGGGGAGATAGCAAAAGGAAAAACAGAACACCAAACTTATAGATTAGGCCTACTTTACAGTTTCCCTTGAATTTATTACTGGATCCCTTATAGCAAGAATCCTGCTATAACGGACATTTTGATTCGGTCCTCTCCCTCTCGTTATAACAGGATTCCACTGTACAACATACCTCCTTCCTTATACTTTAGTCCGTAGCCCAGTGGTTAGACTAATGGACTTGTAATCCAGAGATTGCATGGTCTGGGGTTCGAGCCTCAGCTCGGCCCGAGGGAAAGGCACTTAACACGAATTTCCCACCTGGCTCAGTCTTTTCGGAGATGGACGTTAAACCCAGAGTTGATAGGGTCGTCCTTACCATTTTCACCTTATGTAACTAACTGTTCTGTTTTTGTCTCTTTCCCTGTCATGCTATTTATCGTGTGTGTTTGGCGGGGGTTAATGTACTAAGTGGACTACAGTATGAGAATCAGTCCCAGTCTAATCGTGCATAGTTCATGATTTCTTCAAAAGTATTTTGACAATGGGAGCAATTCGTTCTCATGTTCATTTGGACCGAGGCATTTTTATGATATTGTTATGTGTAAACAAAAATGCATTGATCTACTTTTTTTGTCCGTTTTTATTGTTCAGTTTCAAGTTTGTTAATAAAATTTCATTGTTTCAAGACGTTTTACAAAAATGGGAATTTCATTGTTATATAAGTTATTATCAAATGCACAGCATGTTGAAAGTCTGGTAAGTCTTCTACTTTGTTTTCTCTCTTTTTTTTTGGGGGGGGGGGTAATTCTTCAGTCTTGTTCTTCTTTTGCAAGATCTCATGTGTTGACTTTTCTACACAACCTAAGCAATGGATATTAAGGGCTCCTTGGCAAAACCGCCTGCCGGAACCATACACTACACGTGTTCGGCTGCTGGCATCCTGCCTCCAACACAGACTGCCTGACAGTAGTAACAGGATGAATTATCACGTCCTTAACAATAATAACAACCTTTTCTGTTTTACAATTTTTTGTTTGGTTGCTTTACACTACTGCAATGTCTCGTCTGCGATAATCCTCCTACTTCTTCAACTTTTGTCATTATTTTCCAAAATTCTTTTGATGTTGACCAAAACTGAGTCAATAGAATGGGTGGTTGGCGGGCTATCAAACATCTATCGTCTTGATCTCTCCTCCTCCTTTTTTGTGTTTGTTACTCGCTTGTAACACCTCTAATCTTCTGGCACTCTTATGCAGTTGCGAGTGCCATAAAACCTCTACTAAAACTGTCTGAGTCAATAGTGCCTTAAAATTAAAAGTCCTCAAACAAACAAATTTTGATGTAATATTAATATACATTGATCTGGTTTTGTCTCAAAGCTCCTACATCTAAAGACCTATGCTCCAATATATAATGGGAGCATTGTGTCCCTCCCTTTTCAGACAACACAATACAAGTCTTTTCCAAAGATATTACACCATGTACATGATACATGACGAATTACACCCACCAGAGCTATTCTTCTTTATTTTTAAATTTATTTAACATTTAACCTGTTGTGATGGAGGATTAGTTTAGAATACACTATACAATGTGTTTGCCTGTGCTTGTTTTTTCATCAACTTTCAAACGCCGAGGGGTGTTTTGTTTCAAGGGAGTGTGCTTATTTAGGCCACGTATAGCCTAAATAAGGTAAGGGAGGGGGGTTTAGCTTATATAGGCCACACATGCTCAAACTACCGGGGGACATCCTTTTCAGGCAACTGAGTTCGTGCCACTTTCATAAAGGTGCACCTTTCTCATTTAGTACAGTTTTGTCTCAGTGTACAACTTAATCGTAATGAATATATTGTAAGAACAAAGCACGATACGCAAAATTTTGCTCAATCCCAATGGTTTGAATGAGGGCCAGATTTTTTCTTCATGGAGGGGAAAAATCTAGGCTACCATTTTGGCACACTTTGGTCAAGTGAAAAGGTCAAATCCTCCGAATGGACTTCCGGGTCAAATTTGGGGTAGGCTATAAAAAGTGTGTACACAACGTGGCTGAGTCAAAGTTACACTATCTTTACCTGGGTGGCACTCTCTCGTAGTGTCTCATAGTAGTACAGTCCATGCCGGCTTTAAGTTTAAGCACGGTCATCGGGGAAAAGCCGAAGCGTGCTTAAGTGCGAAGTAGACATAATCCAGAGATTTTCATGTTGAAAATTCCCCGTGCTATTTCCCTTTGTTTGTAAGTGAAAGTAGGCCTACAGCGGTCCCGCAAAAGTGTGCACTGTTATTAAGACACCCGACATGGTAGTTTTTGTTCGCTTGTTTGTTTTTGTTTTGTGGTCGAATGGGAAATGAAAACTTAATTTAGACGGCCAGTCACGATACAGCACACTAGGCCTACTGTAACACACTGCCTGTGTAATGAGGTCGACAAGTTGTCCATTTGGTGTTGCTCAGACTAGATATAATCTAGTATCATTTATTATAACCTCTTTTTTTGGTTTTTTTGTAGGTGTTTTACGGGGCTCCCAAATGCGTACGGTCATATGAGCGCACAGGACACATTAAAATTAAACATATTCAGCTGATAGGAAATTTTGAATTTTCCCCGGGTGGCGGCCGAAGCCTAGATCTACTCGTATCGATTTTGAACCACCAAGGGATCTTTAACGTTTGCAGCTTGCACACGGGACCTCCGAGATTTTTCACCCATGTCCGAGAAGGCAAGGTGTAGATCTTTCCTACCTTACGATCAGGGGTGTGGCTGAAACGCAGCAGTGGGAAGCAAAAAGGAGCCACTGAGTAGCAGTAGAAAGGCTGCAGAAAGATCAGGAGCCTAGAGCTCTCCC
Source organism: Aplysia californica (assembly GCF_000002075.1). Classification (NCBI taxonomy): domain Eukaryota; kingdom Metazoa; phylum Mollusca; class Gastropoda; order Aplysiida; family Aplysiidae; genus Aplysia; species Aplysia californica. The sequence continues at coordinate 456,456 of NW_004797541.1, read as the reverse complement.
TGTAGGATTATAATGCGATTGTGCGGCCGCGGTCTTTTTGTGGTTTTTTGGCGTAATTGAAGTAATTCTGCAACATTTGCATAATTTTGGATTCCCCGCGTTTTTTCACGTTTTGTACTGGGGTTTTTTTTTCACAAAACAATTAACGCCTCACCATGTGAATAAAGGGAAATAATCGCCGTAATAAGTCTCATTTAAGTGACAAGTTGGTTATTTCCCTTGTTAGAAGATCTTGGTTATGGGTTGGGATTTTGTTCCTTGAGCACGCTCAATTTTGCAATGTGAATCCATCAAAAGTTGTTCTCATGTCTGCTGATGTTTCATGTTTGACAGGTGTCCCTGGTTTTAGTAATGTGCCAGCATCAGAGATCCAGATGTCCTTTTAAAAAAATAATTTTTTTTACATTTTTCTTTCCTCTAGATATCTAGATGTATGTAGATCTACAGCTAAAAATTACAGAGATTATATTTTTTGGTTGTTTTTTTTCTTACTGATGTGTATTGTTTTCTTTCCAAATACACAACAAATTAGTGATACTGATATGTTCTGTTTTAAATTTTTCTGTACATAAAACATGAAAATCATGAAAATTTGTGTTGAAAAAGTGCAAAACATGTCGCGAATGGTGTTATGGTAACTTGCGTAATTTGGCTTTTTTTTGCATAATTTGGCCATCTAACTTTGCATAATTCTACGGGGACAGGCCTAGAGGAAGGGGCAAAGGAGGTGAGCGAGTGAGGGCAGAAAGTGCAAGGAGGCCAAAGCAGACGACAGAACATTGCTAGAGGGCAGGAAAGGAGGTGAAAGGAGATGATTTTAGAGAAAAAGATTTCCGTTGCTATCCGGATTCGAACCCCGGACTTATAATTGATGAATGAAAGGCGAGCACCTTAACCTCTAGACCACGAGAGCCTTCGATACAACCTCTTTGGAGTGTGCACATAATTTTTATAATCAAAAACAGTCGAACCTGCCATGACAGCCACTTTCCATTCCCTCCCCCCTCCCCCTTGTGTATCTATCTTTCTATGTATAAGATTATATAAATTTCACTGTGTAAAACGAACACCTGTCCAACGTGGCCACGGCCACCATAATGTTAATAGATCAAGCGCCAAATGACAAAGGTTGTTTTGCGTCATAAAGTTTTTTTCTTTGGTGATTCTTCTAACCGAGTTTTCAATGATGATTTCAAATCTAAACGCTAAACTTTGGGCATTTTTTTTCTAAAAGTGAAAATTCAAGATGGCCGCCATAGAATTTCGAGTGAAAGATTTTTGTGAGGGGTATCATCCATGTAAAGACATAAAAATGTACAAACTTAATTAAACAGCATGCCGTGTAACAAAAGTAAACCACACTTGATGAAATACACATCAAATATTCGATTAAATGGAAACTTAAAAAAAAAAAAAAAGATGGCCGCCATATATTATTATATCTTTCAATACTTTCATAAATGTGCTGATCCGCAATGCACTTGAAACTGTCGTATTAAAATCACTTAATCAAATTGTTTAAGGGCTGGTGGGGCACCTGAGGTCTATTTTAGCTACTACAAGTAAGGTCTAGTTCTCACATAAAGAGTGACTGAAGGGCGTCTGAAGACAGTTCATGTACCTTCACAGTCGTTGGGGG
>NW_004797541.1:434140-453713 GCF_000002075.1 Aplysia californica | reverse complement strand
CCAAAGTGTTTAGACTGTCGGGTATAACATGCCGTTGTAGTACTGACATCTCTGCTTCTTTCCTTGGTGTTCGTGTATTCAAATCTAAAGTTAAATTCAAGTTAGAATAAATATTTAATGAAATACTTTCCCGAATATTTTAGCGGTTGAATATAATGCATACAACATGAATTCAGGATTTGTTTTCATTCACAACTCAGTGTTCCCGCCTCCAGTAAGATTCTTATGACTTGTGTGAGTGTGATATCTCCAGGCCCTATCTGGTCCCATCTCACTTTGAATACCCTGTCAAACAAGTCAGCCATCGCCCCTGTCGGCAACTGATCATTATTACACAATGACAATGACAAGCTAGTCTTGACGTAGATCTTCGTAATGAATTGTGCGCTTGTCTATGAAATCAAAAGTTGCCCTTATGCTAGGCTATACACAGAAACACAACTTTGTGGTAAACAATCGAGATGACACAGGAGTGCATTTGAACGAATCGGTCTTTTTTTTCACACAGCTCATAATATGCAGGCATTTGCGGCACTACTTTTGACTTCTCTTTATACATGATTACTTGCTCAATGCCTGTAATTATCTACACAAACCTCATGTTTGCTAAAACGAACACTCGGATTCAACTAGATTTTAGGTCAGGTCCGGCGACCTCGTTGAATCAGAGTTCCACTGTACACGTGACAGACGTTTTGGTGCAGGTGCACAGTGCTGGGCTGCATCTAGTTTTACAGCTGCAGCTGACCAGATTGAGAACTTCACCAGAAGCTGACAGCTGAGCAGTTACCACCTCGGTTGCCATACATACTCAACAGGATCCAGCTCAGGAGGAGATGGCTCCCCTGCCGCTTACCACAGCACAGTCTGAAAATGTGCTCGTTTGATGTGGGCCTGAAAACTTGCCATCGTCGGAGGAAGGCTATTCAGTTTTGTGGCAATGTGTCTCTTTCCAGCAATACTCTTCCGGAAAATGTTTACTCGAACTATTTTCAGATTGGCTCCAGACTCATCCCCATAGAGCAGATTAGTGAACTGAATGTATGACTCAAAGATGTGCTGGAAAGGAACAGAAATCTTCCCAAGCTCCAGTTCATCGATGAATCCTTCAAGCTTCTTGAGGACTGTCATCTTTCCAATTCCAGAAAAGGAACAAACTGTGTCACAACCACTCAGGGCATGAGCTGCCAGCAGATTAGACATTATGATTGCATACCGTCTGATAACGTCGTTGACACTTACGACTCAATGGGAAGAGTAATATTTTATTACATTCCTTTGGTCCTCATGTAGAGATGATGGGCCATGATAACGAGAACGTCGGTGTCATCAGAAATGACCCTGAGGTCCCTCTGTCCTAATGGCATTTCGTTGTTAATAACATCAGCTTCTTCACGATACAGAGTGTCTTGTTGAAGTTCAGACCCCGTGTAAGGTGTGGATCTGGTTCAGTGATGACAACATCCGCTCCTGGTGGAGGCTGCATGCTGCAAAGACGATGTACAACAATTTGTGTTGGTTGTGACTTTCAGCATGACACTTTGCTGTGGCAAAGGCGACTCTTCAGTCAGGTTGTAAACACGACTTGTCCCGTTCTGGCGGGCGTTTGTACAGCAAGACTTTGTGCTCAGTCTGAAGTATCTGTCGAAGACCACATGTGCCGCTGTGCTGACTGAACTCGTCGCAAAATGGTGCAACTGCGGTAGTGGTGAAAGCCGAGATTCATCTTTCTCTCCAAGTTCAATATATAGCGTTCATGGACTTCCACACTATTCCCCATGCGTGATTTGTTTGGTTGAATCTCGTCAACAAACATACTGGAGACATTGTCATGTGTTGTAGGTGAGCTAGTTGATTGCGTTGGACTTATTGTGTAGAACCGGGAGTAGCAGTCTCTGTGATACCTAGCGTTTGAGGCATGCAAATCACTGACTGCTGATGACTCATGGCATGCTGGACGTCCGTTCCCCATTTGTCCCCATGTTCCTTGGCACGTTTTTGTATTTCTTTTTTGGTGATCTTCCTCCCTTTCTCCTCTACAAGTAGGCTCTTTTTCCAATGTCCTGGGTGTTTTTAGGGGGTATCAGTGAGCATGCTTCTCCACAAAAGAACCCAATATTCACGAAAATTAAACGAACAAGTACTGCCCCTTAGTCTTAGATGTATGGGTTCTTCTTCAGAAAGTTCCCCAGTCTTTCTCTTTTGCAAAAGTCGCTGATGACCTTAGGAACAATGTGTGCTCATGTAGTTCTGGTGACACAGTATAAACTCTGCATCTTCTGGAAGTCTCTGACTGAGTCTACCATTTCGTTGCCAGCTTCCTTCCTGAAAACTAATAATCCGTCTCGATTTGATCAGACATGAGTTCTTTCTTTGAAAGAAAAAGCACTCCATGTCTGAGAGAGAGAGAGAGAGTCGCATCAGTATGTACAAAAGAGTCAGTGAGTAAGACACTGTGTGTGTGCACGTTTATGTGGCATGAACCAGCCTTATCACATCACGTCCTCGTGGTGACATCGCGTGGCCCTACATTCTTTGCTTCTCCTTCTACCGAGCGATAGACCTACGTGCAGGGCCGCGTTATCCGTAAGGCTGTTTAGGCTGTAGCCTTGGGCCCCGCGCCTCAGGGGGCCCCGCGCTTGCAAACACGACGTTTAAAAATGTTTTCAACAACAAAAAATTGTTTAACAAGTTTGGACAGAAACTTCGAAACTGCCTTGGTCAAAGCTACGACAATGCTAGTTAGATCTACATGGCTGGACGCCTCAATGGTGTACAAGCCCGCATCAAAGAGATGAATCCCAAGGCTTCCTTTGTCCCCTGCTCGGCTCATTCTCTAAATCTGGTTGGTGCTTGTGCAGCTGAATGTTGCGTAGACGCAGCATCATTTTTCGGATATGTCCAAGCATTGTACAACTTCCTTTCAAGCCCCACACATTGTTGGGGCTTGTTTGTAAAACGTATTGATGGCCCTACACCCAAATCATTGTCAGGAACTAGATGGTCTGCCCGACATGATGCAACAGTAGCATTAAAATCCAACTACAAAAAGATTATATCATTACTGCTTGACGTCTCTCGTGACATGAAAGAATCTCCCCAAACGCGTGATGAGGCGTCATCCTTGCACAACAAGATGGAAAATTTTGAATTTTTGTGTGTGTTTGTGCTGTGTGTGTTTTGGGAACAAGTTCCGGCATGCTTTAACATTGTCAACAAAACACTTCAGAAATCATCACTCAACCTGGGAGTCGTACACATGTTGTACGATTCTCTAACTGCTTTCTTAACAGGACTTCGGGACGATTTCGAGCGAATCGAACAATCAGCCACACCTTTCGTCGAAGAGCCTTCCTACCAATACAAACAAACGCACGCACTGCAAAACGCAAGCGCAAGGATGTTGAAGCTGTTTTGTCGCACCGGGAGCAATTTAGAATAATATAAACACCTTCCTTGTCATCGTTGACTGCCTTTTGTCTGAACTTGAAAAGCGAGGAATCATCTACAAGACTCTGGCTCAAGATTTTGACATTCTCTTTTATCTTCACAAGAAGCCTGCCACAAGCATTCGAGACACAGCATCTCTCATTCAGCATCAATAAGAGGACGACCTAGAGCCATCATTTCCTGACGAACTAGTGTCGTATTCAGGATATGTCAACTCAGCATTTCAGTCTGAGGATACACTTTCTCCTCCCCGGCTCCTTCAAGATCTGCGGGAAAGTGGTGCAACAACAGCTTTCCCAAATGTAGGGATCGCTCGCACTGAGGCTCCTTCTCACCATGCCTTCGCAAACGTAGAGGGTGAAAGATCCTTCTCCGTACTGAAACGAGTGAAAAGTAGACTGCGTTCAACGATGGGACAAGAGAAACTAAGCGATTGAATCTGAAACGACAAAATCTCTAGACTTTGAGGACATCATCGAGACATTTTCCCAGCAAAAAGCCAGGAGAAAAATATAAGGAATGAGTTTTTATAATCAGTTGTGGATTGTGTTTAGATGAAGTAATCCACGACCAAGCAAACAAGCACGGATAGGTTTCGGCTCCCTCATACTTTGTAGCAGAAATAGATCTATACATGTGCATGTCGTCGTCTTAATCCACATTATTGGTGGATACCGGTAGGCCTACATCTAATCACGTTTTACAGTATAGCTTTCCATCTGTACGGGGTTACAATGCGGTAGTAGTAGCATCAACGTCATCGAGGGGCCCTGGCCCCGCGGCTCATGGACAGCCTAGGGCCCCGCACTTAGGCTATCACTTAGTTAACGCGGCCCTGCCTACGTGCATGCATACTGACTATGACAAAGAACGTAGGGATGACGGAACGGTCTCGTCGTTACAAGCGATTAGATCTTGATCAAGGACGTGGCTGATTTTTTAAAATATCAAAAAGTGCCATGCATCCCCCCCCTCCCACCTTAACATATCTCCATCTGTCTACACCCCCCCAATGAATAATTTAGAATTCTCAAAAGCACGCTGTTGCTTTATAAAATAACTCAGGAAACATTGTGCATATCGTGGATATCTCGTATTGTAGACAGTTCTCAATTTCTTAACATTTATTTTTAGGTATTGTATCACGACACCGCGGACAGGAAATAGTGCTTAGACCGAGTTGCACCGTCTTGTTATTGTTATCCAAGCGTCTTTTGACTTACTTGCTCAAAATCAAACTCAAATGATTATGATTATGATATATGAGAGATGAGCAAAACTACTTTTGAGCTATGTTGTTTATCAAGAAACTGAGAAAGCTTCCACAATTCAGGCCAAACTACAGTATTATTAGATCTATAGAAATGATGGCTACTAGATCTAGGTCTAGACACTGCCGTTTCACTTTCACAAAAATAGCATGGGAGCTATTCATAACGCGGCGTTGCAAATAGCGCATGCCTTCTTTTGTTTCGGTGAAAGTGAACTTATGACAGAAACGTCGCTCCTTCTCCAGGTTGTGGCAACCCATTTGTTTATGTTATCAGGTCTTTCTTGTCTGTCTGACACTTTTCGTTTTATTTTATCCATTGTCTTCCTCATTTGAAACACTGTAGAATTTAACACGTATTACAGCAGTCGCGAGTCTTCGTCTCTCTGCTTAAACAATGTTTCACACATTCAGATAAATCCAGCTGTTGATGACGGCAATAATGTAGAAATGTAACTCATGTCCTGAGCCTGCAAACAACCCCAGTTGGGAGCTCAGAAGGGAATAAAAAAAACAACTCAACAACGACCACCTTCCCCATATCCCCCCCCCCCCCCCCCAAAAAAAAGAGACTAAAAAACTAAACAAAACCACCAGCAGCAGCAGCAACAACAACAACAACAACAACGACAACTACACAAACCTTCCTACCCCCCCCCCCCCTTTTAAAAAAAAAAAAAACAAAGGGAGGGGGAAAATTCCAAAACTTTCTACCCCCCCCCCCCCCCCCCCCTTTTAAAAAAAAGAAACAAGAGGGGGGAAAACCCCGTTGGGTGGGACCTCAATAAGAAATGGTTTGTGTTCTTCATTTTCACCAGGCCTGTCTAAGACCTGTGTAAGACGGCTAGATCTACCTATTGTCGAGGATAAAAGTGGCCGTCTTACCCAGATTCGACTGTATCGATCATCCTCATGGGGATGTTGTGTCGCTCCCGCTCTCGGCCCTGATTGGCCCTTACACTGGTTCAGCTCTTGGTAGGTATATGTACTCAAACACCTTTTTGAGCCAAAAGTGAGCCCATGACTTAAAGTGGATTGTGTGTGTGTGTGTGTGTGTGTGATTGTGTGTGTGAGACAGAGACAGACACACAGACAGACTCACAGACAGACAGACTGACAGAAAGGGGGAGAGAGAGAGAGAGAGAGCTAGAGAGAGAAAGAGAGAGAGGGGAGGGGGGGAGAGAGGGTGGGGGGATGGAGATGGGGAAGGGAGAATATAGTATACATAGTACCTTCCCTACACTAAGAAAAAAATAAAAACTAAAGGAGTAAAATCCACCACACATGATGTCTCTGGTGTACTCACTGAAACTTACTTTTTTCAGAGCCGAAACTGAGTGCGTGATTATGTTATGTTTACGCCTCTCTCTCTCTCTCTCTCTCTCTCTCTCTCTCTCTCTCTCTCTCTCTCTCTCTCTTCTCTCTCTCTCTCTCTCTCTCTCTCTCTCTCTCTCTGAAAGGGGGGGGGGGGTTACTAAGTGTTTTACGGCGCTCGCAACTAACTGCATAAGGTCATATTATTATGAGTGCAAGGGACAATTAAACATTTTCAGTTAGTAGGAAATTTTGAATTTTGCCCGGGTGGCGGCCGAAGCCTACTCTTTTATCAATGTTGGACCTTCAAGAAATCTTTAACTTACTTTAACGTGCACAACTTACACACGGGACTTCAGAGATTTTTCACCCGTGTCTGATAAGGCTAGGTGTAGATCTTTCCAGCCATAAGATCAGGGGTGTGGCTGAAAGGCAGCAGTAAGAAGTAAGGAGCCAAGGAGTAGCAGTAGAAGAAAGGCTGCAGAAAGAGTCAGGCGCCCAGACAATGGGGCAAAGGAGGTGAGGGGGATGAGGGCAGAAAGTGGAGACGCAAGCAGACGACAGAACATTGCTAGAGAGCAGGAAAGGAGGTGAAAGGAAACAATAGATCTAATATTTTTAGAGAAGAAAATTTTCGATCTATCTATCTATGATCTATCTATCTATCTATCTATTTATCTATCTATCTATCTATCTATCTATCTATGTGTGTGTGTGTGTTTTATTTATTTATTTATTTTTAATTGCGGGAAGATTTCCTCCCAAACCTAGCTAACTGGGCGTCTCCACGTAAGTTTCGAAAAGTAGGCCACTCTAGCATCTTTTGGACCGTGTGTTACAGAATGTAATAAAGTGCGATGTTAATGAAAATGGGTACATTTAATGCTGTTGGTTAAAGTGTTTGCCCCCCAATCCCCAACCAAGGTAGTGCTACTGACTGAAGTTGTCTTTAGGCCATTCCCAAATTTCAGGGGCTTATGCACAGTAGAATTGTAAATACTGCAGTAAATACTTATCAGTGTCATGCTCCTACTGTGCGGGAACAACATAGGGAGAACTGCTGCTCCTTTCTCATCCTTACTATCGTCATTTTTCCTGTATACTTCTTTTGTATTGTCACTGTCACTCTCTTGTGAACTGCTATTATTTCCGGGGTGCCTTGATAGTCGAAGTACTCGAAGCAGACTCGGATCTGTGCTGTATGACCTTATGCAGTTGCGAGCGCCATAATATAAAACCTTACTTAAACAAACAAAAGTGTTTGTAAAATCCTCTATTTAACTTTAAAATCCCCTTTATGCTTATACGTCAAATAAAGCCTGTTGGAACCTCAAAAATAAGCTGAATCAGGGGCGGCTCGTGGGGCTAAAAAGTGGGTGTGCACAATAATAATTAAGCTATCGCATGCTGAAGATAGTCAAGGGCATCGTAAAAGAGACGGTGTATAATTTTAAGATCTTTGGGTTGGTGAGGGAGGGCCTCGTGCCTTTATTTCCATTCTTTTTACTTGTCGCTTTGATTTCTAGTGTTAAATCTGTTTGCTAGCTAAACATCAATTTCGTTCATCCTGTATTTGAACAGAACATTCAAGCAATAACTTTCACTACTCCACTACAAAACTATTCAAAGGCACAGCTCATAGGACGGTCACGTTCACCTCCCTCAGGTTCACGGTCACAGAGTCACTTAAAATATACAAACAATGAACCAGTCACAATTCATTTGAGCACTACGCTGGATTGCTCCGGGGCTCACATAATATTGACAAAAAATAGCGTAGGGTCTATCGTGTTTATTTTTAGACTGCCTACTGTGGACGTGGGTGGGCTATGTTTCGGCACTATTCGGCAGGAGCACATTTTAGATGTGCCGGCTTATTAATATTAATGTATCGCCAAACTTGCTACGAGTGTCGTCATCGCTTGGATTATCCCCAAGAGCGATTTATAGTAGGTCAGGTTACATTGTTGAATATCCTTTTTCTGTTTAGCTAAAGCGCGTGGACTTTGGCATGGCATAGTACAGTGGAAACCATATATATAACAGGCCCGGTAATAACAGGGATCCGGTAATAACAGGGATTATTTAAATCCCCGTTTTTTCCAACTCTTTGTCTCTATTAAAAGTTATCGTCAATAACAGGGCCTCATCGCAGCCCAACCGGTTATAGCAGGGACAAAGGCTCGTTACAATGTGTAAAGAGAGAGAGAGAGAGAGAGAGAGAGAGAGAGAGAGAGAGAGAGAGAGAGAGAGAGAGAGAGAGAGAGAGAGAGAGAGAGAGAGAGTAGCGCAGTGATGGAGCAAGTCCACGCAAGCCATGCCACTGCAAGCACACGCAGCGTGTGACGCGATCTAGCCCGAAACCTAGCAACACACACGCGTAATGTGTCAAAAACGATGTCAAGCGCACGAGAAAATGCCTTTCAATAGACAAAAAATACGAAATAATCCAGGCTCTTGACAAAAAGCAAGCTCCACTGGCAGAGATTTGTCGTCAGTTCGACATTCCACAAGGATCGATTCACACCATTACCAAGGATAGAGAGAAGATAGTAGCAGCATACTCCAATGGAAAGTTTGCTCTGGATCGAAAGAAGATGAGACTACTCGACGCAGATGCTGTGGACCAAGCTCTTCTGATGTGAGGCAATGGTGAAAGTTGGTGCCAAAACCCCTGTTCGTGGGTACTTTTGGCAAAGGAAACTACCCATGTTTAAGTACAGCTGGATTAGTCCACACATGCTTACTTTCCTTGCATTTCTGATTTAACAGGGATCGGATATAACAGGACATTTTCTCTACTCCCACCATCCCTGTTATATCAGGTTTCCACTGTAGATGTTTTACGGCGCTATAGACATAGAAATGGCAGTAATGGCGCCAGTGAGGACCTTTGTTTTGAAATAATATTTGACTAGTGTTTGTTTCTGGCTTCTTTTATTTTATTATTGAGTGTGTTTTTACGTAATCGAACATTTTAAAAAATTTGTGCGGCACCGCTCGACCGTGCTCTGTGGACGAACCGCGCCTGCTGAATATAGTTCGCAGTGAAGCTAATTAATTTTAATTGGCTTTTAGAATCTGTAGGTCATCCAGCATAATACATAGATAGATCCGCATGCAAAGGTCGACCTACGATTTGTTTTTATCCCACTCTAACCGCGGAAAGACGAAAGTGAATAAGATAAAGGTAGCCTACGCCTGAAAGGCCTAATCTTTTAACCGGCTATTTGAGATGAGGTTTGTCACGTGATTGAAAAAAATAATCTCAGTATCGATACTATTTTTTTATTCGTTAGTCACGATAAAAAATATGCATCAAAACGACTACTGGTACCGAATGCGAGACAAGAACCTGTTCAAGAGACATTTTTTTTCATAGCCTAGGCCTAAATCTAGATCTATGTCAAATAATAAATTATCGGAATTATCCGATTTTTTTTCCCCACAGTGTCAAATAACTGATTGGACGAACAATTTTCAGGTCTTTGAAAGAGAAAGAAAAATAAAAATGACTCTTTTAGTCATATATGATAATCGAGAATGAAAACTAAATCTCATGAAACACACGCACACACACAAACACAGAGAATGGCGTACTGTGGCACAGAAACAACAACAATCAGAATGCACAATAATAGCCTATGAAACAACTAAACTCACTACAATCAATTTTACCCTACAACCTTTTGGGAAAGGAAATAATATATTATTATATTGATTTGCTTGTTGTCCAAACAGTAGCCTAGATCTAAATTTTCAATGAGACAGCATTAGTCTGGCACGCTTAAAATGAATATTGTTGATGTCATGGACAAAAGTAGGCATACTACTTTTTGTCACTTTCTCCAAAAGACACTAGGCCAAGGTAGGTCAAGGGTTTACACATGCTAGGCTAGGCTAGAGCCTAGGCCTAGAGGCGGCATGAGATAAGGCTAGGCGTACGACAATCATGATTTCTTCAACATGGTGGAGGATTCAACCAATGACAAAACAGAAATGCCAGGAAAGGCAAACGCGCATGCGCAATGCAAACAGCCTTGCCGCAATCCGTCTGCCACAGTTAAAATATGATAGGCACAGCTGATTGAGATTGCGATGCATAACTGGTGGGTAAGTTTGTTCGTTGATTGCCTATTTGCGTCCCATTTGTATTCATGATTTAGTTTTACACGAAACTGTTTGCAATTGGTGTATGATTTTATTTACCTCATGAAATGGTTATAAACAGCCCAGAGAGATGCAAGAGAGGGAGTTGAACCTCAAAGTGTCGTGACAGCCAGCATGGCAATGATTGCTTCAATCAAGATGGCAGACACCTGGATGTAAGGCGTTTTGGTTCTAAATAATGGTTTTCATGATGGTAAAAGGAGGCAATATGTTACTATTTAACGGCAATAAAAACAACAAACATATGATAACAATGCTCAGTAACGTATTGTCGTTTTGAAACACCTACAAGTTCTTTTTATTTCGAAAAATAATGTAAACAAAGGCCTAAAACTTTTCCCGAGGCGTGATCTCAATCGCGCGTTGAGGTCACGTGGTACGGCCGTTGGCAGTATTTGAGGTTCTGTTGGGGTAGTTTGTGGGCTATTAAATTTTAAATCTAGGCCTATTGTCTGTATAATTTTTGTAGAATAGATCTAGATCTAGATCTATTAATATATGATTTGGATATTTAGATCTAGAATCTAGATCTAGATTCTACATCTGCTTTTGAAATAGTTGGTATGATAAATTTACCTTACTATTTTCAAGTTTATTATTATTAAAATTATTTAGGGTATTTTTTTATTTTTTTTACTAATACACCCGCCTCATGTACACGTTTGATATACTTTTATTCCAGTAGTATTTTGCATGCTGAACACGAATATGGCCTTCATTTTTGCAGCAAATCAATAGTTATTGAGTTATTGGTGTTTGAAAATATTTAACTGTTCTATAAATGGGGGGTTTCAGAGGGGCATGCCACCCTGACCTGAAAAGAATCTGGGGGGTTTCAGGGGGGCATGCTCCCCTGAATTTCACAATGATTTGATGTTTTGGCTATTAGGATTGGTATTTACTTGAAAACAATTGATTTGCAAGGGTTTTAGTGGCCATGCGTGTGTTCTACAGCAAAAATTGTGGCAGTTTATGCATCTATGTGTGGGTGCAAAAGTCAAAATTTACCTTATTTAGAATTTATTATATTTGATATTGACTTTCGGAAGGGAAACATGCCCTTCATTTCAGTGTATTGCTTGACATAACTATAATTTATGTAGACTCAAACTCAAGCAAGACATTAGATTTATATTTCTAGATCATTCTTTTTCTTCTTACAAGGGTATAGATCTAGATATCTAGTTTTCTGAGTGAGCCAGGAAAGCCAACACAACAATGTTTATTCGACTGCACACAGTGTGAGACTCAATCGTAGGTCTATGAAAATAGAATCTAGATTCTATGGCGTTTTACATAAAACAAAGAAGTTAATATAATTGTGTTCATTATCCTTTTTTTTCTCCGTTCTTTAGTTTGTTACCTGAGACAGTTGATGATGTCAGAGTTGTACAACTACTGCAATGAATTACAATAATGTTTTAGTGGCCTCTAGATCTATATTATTCTGACTTACAGACAGGGCCTCCTATAGCCTATTATAGATAGAGATAGCCTTGTATGGTTGTAAGACAAAATTTATTATTCCCATTTTCTTCGGTTTTTATTCTTATTCAGTCAGTTAAGTTAAAACCACACACCAAGGCTTTGTTTAGTCAATATTACAATCCATGAAGTTGGTAATTAATTACTCACTAATATTGATGCATGAAGGCTCATTTTGTAAATCCATTGTGTCACTTTCAGTAAGTTTCATGGAAATTAATTGCAAATTTTATTTTTTCAGATATATAGATCTATATATATTATAGATGTTCTATATATATTTAATTTTCACAATCAGCTATTTTTAATTTTCGTTGTCTACTATTTGTTTTGGGGTTTTTTTTTTAATAATTCTGAAGCTGTTAAAGAATTTTTTTTTAAATTACACTTTAATGAATCATGTAGATTTAGATCTAGATTCTAGATCTAGAGTGTCACTTTCAGTAAGTTTCATGGAAATTAATTGCAAATTTTATTTTTTCAAATATATATATTATAGACGTTCTATATATATTTAATTTTCTCAGTCAGCTATTTTTAATCTTCGTTGTCTGCTATTTGTTTTGGGTTTTTAAAAAAATAATTCTGAAGCTGTTAAGAATTTTTTTTTTAATTACACTTTGATGAATCATGTAGCTCTAGATCTAGATCTAGATCTAAGTCTGCTTTTTTTTTTCTTTTTTTTTTAAAGAAAAGTGCCATCTTGTTAGAGTACTTTCAATTAGTTTATGAAAATTGCTTGCAAATTTAATTTGGTATGTTTTTACTGTTGCAATCAGCTAGACTTACAGACAGGGCCTCCTACAGCCTATTATAGATAGAGATAGCCTTATATGGTTGAAAGACAAAATTGTTTTTCCCATTTTCTTCAATTTTTATTCTTATTCAGTCAGTTAAGTTAAAATCACACATCCAAGGCTTTGTTTAGTCAATATTACAATCCAATATAATATATGAAGTTGGTAATTACTCACTAATAATGATGCATGAAGGCTCATTTTGTAAATCCATTGTGTCACTTTCAGTAAGATTCATGGAAATTAATTGCAAATTTTATTTTTTCGAATATATATAATATAATAGACGTTCTATTTATATTTAATTTTCTCAGTCAGCTATTTTTAATGTTCGCTGTCTGCTATTTGTTTTGGGTTTTTTAAAGATAATTCTGAAGCTGTTAAGAATTTTTAAAAAAATTACACTTTGATGAATCATGTCTAGATCTAAGTCTGCTTTTTTTTTTTAAGGAAAAGTGCCATCTTGTTAGACTACTTTAAATTAGATATCTAGATCTAGAATCTAGTTTATGAAAATTGCTTGCAAATTTAATTTGTTATGTTTTTACTGTTGCAATCAGCTAGATCTAGATCTAGATTGAAACATTTCAATTGTTCTGTTTAGGGGGGGGGGGGGGGGTCTTAAATTTCTATTTTGCATCTTCACTGAATTGATAAATGTATTACCACTAGGCCTAACTCAAGAAGGGGGATCAAAAGAATCCATTTTGATGTCAGTGGTTTTCATTAAATTGCCTTCATTGCTTTCGTTTTAGTGTTACTTTAGGACTGTTTTTATGATGTCTTTTCTGGTGGACACATAAAGGATTTCACTAGATCTAGAATCTAGATCTAGGCCTATTTTATTTCTTGTTAGCAGTTCGAAAAGGAAAACAGCGCTTTAGATTTAAAACAAATGCCCATAGCCTATCCCTGGCAGAACCTCAGAGGGGAGATTATATTATATGGATATATGGACTCACTTTCAGGCTGTTGTTCAAGAGTTGTAATTTTTAGCCAGAAACTAGATCTAGATCTAGATGTAGATCTATAATTTCCGCGTTTCTATACAATATCTCAACAACTCAGCATGAAAGTAGGTAGTCTTGTCCTATTTTTAACAAATGTTGGCTTTGCTGATTGGAATTGTTTTTCTGACCTACTTGGGATGGGTAGCTCTTGGTAACGGTAGCCTACCAGTGCAGCTTCTCCAGCTTGCCTCACGACTCTCATAAAACCAAGTAGGAGACGTTATTGGCATTACCGTAAAATGTCAAAGAAATGCACCCCTGGAGGCCATCTTGAATCCAGATGTAATCTAGAGATCTAGAATCTAGATTGGCTCTACTAGATTTACTTATTGTTCAAAGTTGTGATCCCGAAGGCATGTAACAGAAACGTTCTAGATCTAGATATCTAGATAGATCTATCATGTGTACAAGAATTATAATCTCAATTTCAGAGTCAATTTCGATTCGTGTCCAAGGCGTTTTCCGAATGATCTAGATCTAGATTCTAGATCTAAATCTATTTTTTAGATTATTAGTAAGCTCATCGATTGGGCCTAATTAAAGCCTATTAAAGGCTATCTTCTCCCCCCCCCCCCCCCCCCATTTATTAGACCTATATATATTATCACCTAGAGTAGGATGTAGATCTCTCTCTCTCTCTCTCTCTCTCTCTCTCTCTCTCTCTCTCTCTCTATATATATATATATATATATATATATATATATATATATATATATATATATATATATATATATATATATATATATCGATCTGGATCTAGATCCAGCAATCAAAATAATGTGATATTTGGCTCTGGACTATTTTACTAGATCTAGATCTAGATCTAGAATCTAGTATTTCAACAGTGCGCAGAGTTCTCCCAGTTTTGAATTAATGGTTGAAGGTCTAATATATATTAAAATATGATAGTAGTCTGACAAAAGAGAACAGTATTACTAATAACTAATTTAAGATCTAGATCTAGACCCATTTTATTTAGATCTAGATCTAGTAGTATCTAAGGGGAATTATAAAGGATGATCATATTTTAATTTTGAATGACATGGGTTTTTTTTATCCTATCACTACGTACAGTCTCCAAAACGGACCCAACAGTCAACTAGCTGCAGTTGCAGATTTAATTGATACTTGTGTATTCGTGCGGACTGAAAAGTCTAGATATCTACACTGAAATTAAATTCAACCATAAAGAGTAAATAATAATTCAAAAAGCGCTTACTGGTTTTACAACATAGTTTATACTTACGCCTACACAAGTAATTTGTAAATTCTGCCTTGCTTTTGTTAATTAATAATTAGCTTTTTCTGGATTTTTAAAATGTTATTTGAGGAATCAACCTTGAAAGCACAGCGGGCTTTTGTACCATGAACTATTTTTCTTGAAAGGGTCACCTTAAGTTTTAGGTCTGTGATTTTGGTGTTGAATGATAATGGCTTGTTGCATTATTGGACAAGCCATCATCATGACATGCAAAAAAACAAAAAAAACAACAGAAAACAAACTTAACGCAGCGATTGCTTTGCTGTTACAACCATACACCAGGGATCTACTAATTATATACTAGCCATGTCTGTTTCCTCCCCAACTTCCAAAGCCTCATGTTCACATCTCATAGTTGATTTATTTTTCTCTCTAAATCCATTCAAGGTTAGTGGGTTTTTTAGGAATATATGTGATTGCAATGTAGCATTATCAACCATAAACAAAATTTAAAGATCAAATATTGATGTTGCATAAAAAGGGGTGTTCCGGTTACAAATTTAAAAGCAGAGAAACGGAGGAAGGTTGTACAGACCTACCTAGGTCTGTTTATATTAAATTTGAAGATTTCCAAATTCCCTTCGCCCCCATGTTTTGTTTTGTCACTTTTATAATAAATACTTGTAATAAAACAGCATCGTTTTTAAAGCAAAGTTGTCAAATTCACCCAATTTCAGTTTTTTTTAAAGTTCTTGGCATTGGTTGTCATTTTTATCATTTTATTTTCAGAAATTTACCTCACAAATACCTTAAATTTGCACTAATATTTCCTTGTCCGTTAGGCCTCATGTAATCAGCATGTGTGGAAATTTAAGTTTACGATTAGAAAAAAAAATACAGTGAATGTGTTCATAATACCGTCTGCACAGCTACTGCTAGCGCTAATTATTAAAGAAAGAAAAATAAATAAATTCAAGATCTGTCAGTATTTTAAAAAAATATTTTAAACTCTCGATTCGAACTGGAAGGTAGAGAATACTATGCTACAGGAGGCCTTTTGTAATTTATGTTCCCTCTTGACGAAACAATTTGTTTTGCTTACAAGTGGTTTAAAAAAATTAATACAATGTTATATTTTTCCTTCTCCACAGCCACCTTCAAATATAACTCCAAGGTTGTCAAAGCAGTACGTGATTCTTTCATTCTGAAATGGCAGATGTGATGCCAGAAGTTGCTTCTAGTCATCTGGGCGATGATGTCCTGTCAAACTCTGCAACAGGTACTGGGACCACAGTCGAAGTAAATGGAGATAACCAAAATGATCTGCAATGCATTAGTTTGGTTGCACCTCCTGAAGAATCAACTTGTAAGGATACAGAACAAGCAAGTCATGATCTTATAACTGTTCAAAATGATGATCTACAATGCATTAGTTTGATTGTACCCCTTGAAAAGTCAAGTTGTAAGAATGCTGAGCAAGCAAGTCAAGATCGTATAACTGGTCAAAATGATGATCCTCAATGCATTAGTTTGATTGAAACTCCTGAAGAATCGAGTTGTAAGGATACAGGACAAGCAAGTCAAGATCTTATAACTGGTCAAAATGGTGATCTACAATGCATTAGTTTGATTGTACCCCCTGAAAAATCAAGTTGCAATGGTGCAGAGCAAGCAAGTCAAGATCATATAACTGGTCAAAATGATGATACTCAATGCATTAGTTTGATTGAAACTCCTGAAGAATCGAGTTGTAAAGATACAGAACAAGCAGGTCAAGATCTTATAACTGGTCAAGATGATGAATCAGAGATTTTTCACTCTGAGGAAAAGTCTCATGCTTGTGTTGACCTCATGAAGGGAGAATTAACAGAGAAGCCGGTTAACAGCACAGAACAGGAGAGGCCATTGTGTACCATTGAGGATGTGTCTACAGCACCAGGTACTATTACAAATGTGACCTCTGAAAAAGACCATGATATTTCATCAGCATCTATTCAACCTAGTGCTCATGAAGAAGAAAGCAATGTTCTCACTCAGGATTCTGTTTCTACAGCAGGAGAGAAAGTCGCTGATTCCACTGAGGAACATCTTTCTGCTGAGTCCACTGTACTTGTTCCTGAGGTGCCCTCATGTCTAGTTGATGGTGAAAAAAAGAGTTTAGCAAATGCCAGCAACAAAATTTCTAGTGAGCAACAAAACTCTGTGTCAGAAGCAATGCATTCTGAATTAAAGGGACAGGCTGCGAAAGAACCCGTCACTGTTATTGCTCAAGAGGAAGACATGGAAGTCATCAGCGCAGAGTTAAGTGAAAAGGGAGAAGATTTGAGTTCGGGCATTTCACATACAAAACCAGTGATCTCAAAGGACTGCGAAAAAGAGAGTAAGTCGTTTTTATTTTTTTTGGTATTATATTTAGTTGATACTGATTTAATTTATATTGTGACTCGAAAAAGAATCTGATTTTTTTGTTTGTTTAAATCTTTATAATGTGTTTGCTTCAACAATAATGGAAGTAGTTTTTAGCTTCTTTTTAATTATTTGCCACTATCTGAAGATCTCATCTGTTTTTCGTTTGTCTTGTTCTCATATTTTGGGAGGTTTTTAGTAATGATTTTATCAATTGAGCATCTTGTTTGAATTTGACATAGCCATAAACGGAATTAACCTCCTCATTGTAGTATTTGTAGTAATGGGAAGTCAATTTGTAGTGACAAGTTACTACCAAAATATATTTAAAGGTATTCTTTGCGAATAAGGTTACAATGTTTTTAAATTTAAAAAAAAAAATTGGGTTGCTGGGTTTTTTTTTTATAGCCGTTTCACTCACCCACCTCATTTTGTCTGTAAATGTAAATCCTAGCCCACACCATTGCGGCCCTTGTCAGTTTTTGTTGCCTCTTGATTTCTGTGATGGTTCACCCTTTCAATGAACGTCAAACCTAGATCAGAAAACTACTATTTTCTTTGTATGGTGATGAATACTATTAGTCAATAATTTCAATTGTTATTTTGACAGTTGTTTCTCTTCATTTTATTATTACGGAGAGAGGGGATACACAGGGGTTAGGCCCTATATTAATATATTGAGCGAGGCGCGAAGTTTTTAGTTAACTGAGTTTAACTATAAAGGATACTGAATACATGTATTTGAATTGGCCGATTGTGCATGGTTTTGGCGATGGAATAGTATTTTTAATTAGACACACACTATGAGTAGTTTGAGCCAAGACACATTAAGTCTTAATGTGTCTTGGGTTTGAGTCCCCTGTGCTTGAGACTAACTGCGCATGCTGTCACTCGCGAACTTGGTGCTTCTATCACAATCTGCCTCCTAAACTTCTTTTTTTTAACCACACCGTAAAGTCGTCTGCAGCCATGCATGGCGGAATTTGGACATTAAAATTTGTTTCATTGGTCGAGTCCCGGTGCGAGGTCAAAATGTGTTTGCTTGAGCCATCAGTATTTTTGTTAAAGAAAGTTTTTCCAGATATTACAGTAAAAATAGAGAAAAGGTTGAGGTTGGCGCGCACTTCGCTAAAACGTAGAATATGCTCTAGCCTACAAGATTAATGTTTGTAATAGTATAGATCTAGAGTTTAGTGTCAACTTATTGCCAACCGGCTTGACAGTTTACCGCGATACGTGTAATCCATTCTCGGACGACCAGCGACTGTATATTAAAAAACAAAAAACACAGTGGGCAAAAAGCTCATCTGGGGACTGGGGAACGGCGACTCGTCTTGATGTTATAGGTCTTGGTATCGAGACTCAATATTTTATGCCTTCGATTCAAGTCAGATCTGGGCCGCAGAATCCCTTTGAAGTTGAAGTTTGCTGCCGCGCGGGGTCTAACTTTGTGTGCAGAATTTTAACACAATTAAATTGCAGCAAAAACAAAACAAAACTTATTTCATTTTCGGAGTCAGTGTATCAAAATAATTTTAAAAGCTCGCCGGAAACCTGATTTGATGAGATATTATATTTAAACTTAGGCAAACACTATTTGAATTAACAGGATCTGAAGTCATATGAAAATGTAATCAAGATCACTCACTGTGTTGTGCATATGACGTCAAAGCTTTCATACACTGCAGCATAGGAATTTAGTCGAAAGATTAAGAAGATACTATTTTTAATCTAATGAAAATAAAATAATGTGTTAGTTCTATTGAATAGACCTATGGCCTCTATACGTTCGGGATTTGTTTTCATGTTTACAGTTCAATGATACCATTTCAACTGAGAAATTTTGTCAATTTTGTGCCCATTGGGGGAATGTGTGGGGGTCGTCTCTATTCGGTTCTTCGTCTCACTCTGATCACCCTGTCAAACAAGTCAGCTTGCACCTCTGTGTGAAAGCGGTTGACTTTTTAAAAAAAAGCGCAGTGGGGTGCTTACCTTGAAAAATATAATCAAGCTTCAGAAGTTGAAAAGATTGAAAACAGTTCAGCAACTATGACTTCCCTCTGCATACTAAGTATTGGAAAGGGGTGGGGGTATAATATTTTGTACTTTTGTATAGGAATCTCATGTTTGGAGCGGGGAAAAAGGCTTGGCCTTCAACGCTAGGGGAAACTGAGCGAGGCAAAATGTAACGTGTCTGGTCTAAATCTAGCCGTATTCGGTACAGTAAGTTACTGTAAGCGATCACGCGAAGAATAAATAGTAGTAAAATACTAAGCTAGTTGCTATTCCCCGGACACAATGATGTCACAAGTTGTTTCACCAGTGCAGCCTCCGCTCAATCCTATCATCAAACCCCAAAGTCCCGCCTTATCGACCGCGATGTAGATCTAAATACAGTGGAACTTGGATTCAACGAGATGAGATAGATTCCCTGTTGTTGTTGTTTTTTTTTGTTTTTTTTTTGGGGGGG
>NW_004797541.1:431923-433770 GCF_000002075.1 Aplysia californica | reverse complement strand
GTCCGGGCGTTGAACGTCGCTGATGCAAATGCGTCAGTCTCCCCTCCCCCTCGGCAACTGATCATTATTACAATGATAAGCTAATCTTGGTGTAGATCTACGTAATGAATTGTGCTCTGGTCGATGGAATCAAAAGTTGCCGTATGCTAGGCTCTACACAGCAACACAACTTTTTGGTAAACAATCGAAATGACACTCGTGTGTTCATTTGAACGAATCCGTCTTTTTTTACACAGCTCATAATATGCAGGCATTTCAGGCACTACTTGTGATTTCTCTTTATACATTACTTGCTCAGTGCCTGTAATTATTTACACAAAACCTCGTGTTTTCTATAACGAATACTCGGATTCAACTAGATTTTAGGACAGGCCAGGCGACCACGTTGAATCCGAGTTCCACTGTAGTAGGCGCGCCTGCGCTGTGTCAATTTGACACAATTGGGGTAAAAATGGTTATGGTTTAATTTTTTTTTTCAATTCAGCCAATGACATCAATTGCAGAGGGAAAATGTTCGGTATTGTAGATTTGAGAAAGCTTGACTAGTTACTCGTTAACCTTCACAAGTGATGGGTCGTCAAATGGAACAGAAACGTCCTGATAGACTTGCCATCACCGGTTATTCTTCTTTTTTTATGTTAGGATACTTCTGCAAAAGCTTGTTCACTTTCGTCTGTCCGCTCTAAAAAATGAAAATAAAATTTTTAGATCTAGCTCATTCATTAATTTCCCTATGCCCTTGGAACATTTTGCTTGGCACTTCTCGCAGACTGGCTATCGAACAAAAATATTTTATTAATAAATTATAAACTCGAGTTTCTCCGGCACCATTTGGAATGAATTAAAAACCGATTTGAGTGCATACACACAGGATCACTACCAAGATAAATGATTAACATTAACAGTAACCGAGCCTACAAATGGCTCATTTTGAGACGGCGACACTGTACCCTACCTCCACGTTTGAAGATTTCGTCCCACGACTGTCTCGATACGTCTTTCACGTGAGTCTTGAGAAGTACTCACCTGTCTGTTGGCTTCTTTGGCGTACGTTTAAAAAATGATGTTGATGAAGGTATGTCAACTTTAAAATGTTTTAGATGTATTCTGTAAATCCCCAATTATTTTTTGACCCACATTAGACTAAACATCAAAGAAACGGTGTCGGAACTTTAGTTTGCAGTGATCTTTGTGAATGGGCTTTTCGGGCTTTTAAAAAAAAGATTAAATTGATCTTCCAACTTTTTGACCCGTATGCAAGGAACTGAGGATATATATATATATATGTAGATAGATAGATAGATAGATAGATAGATATGTGTGCGTGTGTTTGTGTTGTGTATAATATCATGGGTCTGAGCAGATGAGCAGATTTAACGGAATGATTTGATATGATCTTGTTTTAGTCGCGGTCAGACGAAAGTGAACAAGCTATAGGACTATGTGCCGCGTGTGTGATGTAGCGGTTACGCATACAGGATGCCCGAGTGGGGATAATTTTTACCGGGTATCGATCTTGGTCTTCGGCTGTTGGATCTCTCTCAGCCTGGGTTCGCCCTGACGGCGGAAGATTTCGGAGACGTCACCGGCGAGCACCCAGGAACTATTCGGAACGTACTCCCGCTCACAGATGCACTGCTGTGGGGGTCAAACTGCGTGTTGTTTGCTGCAGATCACACATATAGCCACTAAAACTGTCGCAATCAGTTATCTTCCAGAAAATTTTGAACTTAGCTTTAAAATATCGATTTATAGGTTAAACACCCTGCTTGCAATCCGCGAAGCCACTTACGTCAGAAAAAGAGAGAGGGGGAGAGTGAGAGATCTCGCCCACAGAGTCACTGCGC
>NW_004797541.1:422095-430581 GCF_000002075.1 Aplysia californica | reverse complement strand
ATATATATATATTATATGTGTGTGTGTATATGTGAATGACAATAACCACTCAATTTTCGGCGATTCCTTTTCTTTGATATTATAATATGTGGATACTATATTATTATGTGCTAAAAAACAACAACAATAAAGAAAACGACAAACAAATCGCTCGGTTTATTCTTCCCCGGGTCTTTGCTTACGGGTTTAAAAGTTGGATGACCAACTGACTACTGTGACAGAATTATGAGCACAGTGATGAAGGTCACTGCAAACTAAGGTTCCGACTCGTTTACTTTGATGTAGTATTGTAAGCCTAAAGCTGGTTTTTTTGTTTTTTTTTAAAGGGGTGGGGAAATTTACAGCAGACACCTGTAAAACGTTAAAAAGTTGACCTATTTTGATCAACACCACACTTTTTAACGCTCACCTGTGAAACACGGTCCAAAAGACGGGTGAGCACTTTTCAAGGATCACGTGGAGGTGTCTAGACCGTCAAAGGAGCAAATATCAACAAGCTTATCGTGTGTAAGTTACCCTGGAATGCGGGGGCAGGGTGGTGAAACTGTCTCAAAATGAGAGAGTTGGAGGCAGGGTTACTGTGAATCATTTATTGTAATGATTCTGTGAACGCATCCGAAGGGCGGCGTTTAATATAGCGCCCAAACAGAGGAACTTTCTTTTATTATTAAATCAAGATTTTTAAAAACAAATATTTGTTTTTGATCGCTAGCCTACTGGAGCCCATTCGCACAGGTAAATTAACAAATGAGCAAGTATTTTTTAAAGGTGACAGACGAAAGTGAACAAGAAATAGTAACGCCCCATACCTGTGTATTTCGTTATTACTCAATGCAGTGATTTGTTTTAAGTTGACATTTGAAACTTGCGGTGAAGTATTGTAATATAGATCTAAGTCTAGTATGCAGAGGAGGTTTAGAAATGTTCAGCTGATCACATTTAGATGATTTAGTTAAAACCAAGTTCTTTTCCCGTGATGACTGTTGTCATCGCTGTTGGTATTATAGGCTTCAATGTTCATGGTTATGTGGACAGGAATTTTGTGCAGCATAAAGGCATAGGGTGCAGTGCAAAGAGAGGTATTGTATTAGTTGTTTCAATTTGTTAATTTTAGGAGTTTCAACACGTTTGGAAGTGGGTCCGATCCACTTGTGTTTTAGTTATTTTTATCATTAATTGCAAATCCAGTCAAGGGTGACACATATGGCTGTCTTTCTGGTCTGTGGCGGAAAAGTTCCTCTTCATCCTTTTCCTCAACAGTCCTGTCCAGAAAAACGTTTATAATAGATTTCTGGCCGGACTCATGGCCCGCACTGGCTTTTCACCATTTTCAGAATCGTAGTGCTCTCCATTGCAAAAGATTCTTAAAACGGATAGGCGATATGTCATTAGTTTCTTTTCTTGTATCATTTGTTTGATCACTGACAAACTTGTCCTTCCTTTCAGGTGACCCGCCATGTGAAGAACCGATGGAAAGCGAAGAGCAGTTTGAATGTTCAAATGGAGAAAAGAAAGTAAACGTGTCTGTTGATGGTAAAACTGTGTCACTACTCCGCACAGAGTTTTTGGCTACTTCTGATGTGTGTAAAAAGGTTACACAGCTCAACAACGAAGATATGCAAGACGATAGCAAACCAGTTGATATGGATGCTAACACTACTTCAGAGGGAGACAGTTTATCAGAGCAGATGTCCTCAGACATTGTACTTAACAATTCTAGTGAGAGTAAACAAGGTTTGCCAGAGGATCCAGTCCATATTGATGTTTCGGGTGACACTAAAGATGAGTCGAATGTATCTGATACTGATGTTAAAGAAGAAATTAGTGAGTCGAAAGTGTCAGTTCCTGATGATATGGATGTTGAAGCAGAAAATTTGAAACCTTCGGTTGGGCATGTAAATAATACTCATAATCAAACTATGTCAACAAAGTCTGAGACTTTTGGCGACAGCTGTGTTGATAAAAAGAATGACAGTGTGTCTGAAGCTTCAAATTTTTTGCCTGAGGTACCTGAGGATAGTTTGTCCAAGAGTGCTACTTCAAAAGCTAGTCCTGAGCTTGAAGTCCCTCCTGAAAATAAGAAAGAAGAAACAAGCAATGATACTGAGAAACATGAAGACAAACCATGTGCGAATGAACTTGATGATGAAATTTTATTAATTGGTGAAAGTGAGCCCTCTGCTCCTGAACCTTGTACAAAAAAATCATTTAAAACTGTTTTGAAAGCTTCAGACGTAAAACCGGTTGCGCCTGAGCCCCCGGAGAGTATTATCATTGATGATGTTGAAATATCTGATGTTCAAAATAAATCTTTATCCAGCAATGACTCTGGTGGTAGTAGTGGGAAATGTGACACAGAATTAGAAGAAAAATCTGGTGAAGCAGGAGTGGAGCATTCCACCAAGACTGAAGACAAAGAGCTGCAAGCACCATTTGAAAATGGCAAAAAACGTCCTGCTGAAGAATGTAATGGCTCGGATCTAAAACGTCCAAAAGTGGATGCAGTCAGTGACAGTAGTTTAAAGGGGAAGACAAATCAAGTGTCGGAGGACGATGAAGTTGTTATGCTTCAAGACAATGAAAAAACACCTGTATCTGTCAATGAGTCAGCTGTTTGTGTTACATCTGAGGTAAGCTCTAATGTTTTCACTGTCCCCTCCCATCACCTTCTTTCCATGTCCTTGTTTTATGTGCATGGTTAAGTTATTCTCAGCAGTTGTTGTCAACGTGGAAATTGTTTTTGTGCTGGCTCTTTACTCTTCAGCTCCACTCTACTGCATTGCTTTTTTACCTTTCACACTTTATTTTTACCGTGCATGTAGGCTAACAAAAAAAGCAGCTTTGAGTTAGTGACATGTCATACAGCCTGCTCAGATATTTTATTGTGTTCATATTCAGATTGAAATTTCTTGTTTTGACAGATATTATGATACATACACTGCTTACTTACATGCAGTTGAGATTATTCTGTCAAAACTCAGATGTCTTTTGGTCCTGTTGTTTCTTTTCTTTGTGTGTGTGTGTGTGTTTCTTCTAGATCAAATCAGCTTTTAAATATTTGTCTATTTCTCATGTAATTATTTTCTGTTATCTTAGTTTACGAGTGCTGCTTTTGAAATCTTTTATGGTGGAACGTTTCTGCTAAATTTCTTAACTTACACTGTCTATTACCTGTTTAAGTCATAATGCAATATGTTGGTTGTAAAGTGAAGTGTGTACGCAAAACTGACTTTTATTTCTCGGTAGTGATGAGTTTTGGAACAGTGCACTTTTTTTTTTTTGTAAGTGTTTTACGACGCTCGCAACTGCATACGGTCATATGAGCGTGCAGGACACACTAATCTTTTTCAGCTGGTAGGAAATTTCGAATTTTGGCCGGGTGGCAGCCGAAGCCTACTCTTGTTGATTTTAGACCACCAAGGGAGCTTTAACATGCGCGCGCAACTTGCACTCGGGCCCTTTGGGATTTTTCGCCCTTGTCCGAGAGAGCTAGGTGTAGATCTTTTCTACCAGAAGATCAGGGGTGTAGTTGAAAGACAGCAGTAAGAAGGAGCCAAGGAGTAGCAGTAGAAAGGCTGCAGACAGAATCAGGAGCCCAGAGGAGGGGGCAAAGGAGGTGAAGGGGTTGGGGCAGATAGAGGAGACGAAAGCAGATGGCAGAACATTTCTAGAGAGCAGGAAAAGAGGTGAAAGGAGACAATTTAAGAGAAGAAATTTTTTTGGTCGCTACCCGGATTCGAACCCGGAACCTTTGAATGAGAGGCCAACACCTTAACCTCTAGGCCACGAGAGCCCCCTAGTGCACTTTTAAGAAAAAAATATATTAAATATGTCACGACGGGGTGGAATTGGGCGCTCTCCAATTTTTGGGCATATGGGATTATTGATGTGTAGCCTTTTCATTTGCCTTGATTTTGATGAAAAAAATATGTCAATCTTGAACAGATGTAAAGACAGTAAAGACATATCTGCCATTGAAAGAGGGTGGGGTGGCATGATGTCAGAAGTCAAAATAGTGAGAAAATTATCGTCAAAGTCTGGTGACTTCCAAAGTTTGAGTCTCCTTGGAAATTAACTGCAAATTTACATTTTTCATGCCTTTGATCAACCATTTTCAGTAAAATTTACACAGAAATGATTTTAAAATATGAACATAAAAGGTATTGAAGCCGATTTCTAAAAATCAATCAAAATTGCCCAAATGGGTGCGAAAATAGTTTCTTAGATCTCCTTATTTGACGAGTGCTTAATTTCACAATGATGCCTCACAAATGTGTTATCTATTTTATACTCCCAATAGATTTTACAAGGCTTCATCAGAGGTTGTGTGAGGAGTTTCCTTAAAAAGAAGAAGCAAGAGAACATAGAACGCTTAAACAAACAGACGAAGAGTATGCAGTCTGCAAGCACACTGTGGAAAGAGACTGCAAAACATTTAGAAAAGTCTGTCCTAGAACTTACAACACAGAGTCAGAAACTGGAGAAGAGAAAGTTACATTCATCATCTGTGAAGGTATGTTGATTCCTCTCAGCTCAGGGGTTGTTGTGGGTTTTTTTGTGGGATTGGTGGGGGGGGGGTTGTTCTTACCTGTCAAACAATGAAGAAAGAGTTTTAATTTAAAAATTCACAATTTTAATTTTGGTTTCATTGCACATGTAGGCAAGAAAAACCACAACACATTTGTTAATTGGCTTATTTATTTTGTTTTTTTCAATTATGTTGGTGGTATGAATCATAATCAATATTTTTATAAGCTGATTTTGAAAACTTAGTAAGTATAATGAGATGCAGGCTCAAAATTATCTAGGTTTTGACTACAATTGTTATTGTAACAGAAGGCAGTATAATTTGCTACATGTACTTAAAGTAATTCACAGGATGGCATGGGGCTGTGCCATTGTACTTGTATGCTCTGTGATTTTAAATCTATAGTGTCCTTTATCATTTAATAGTGCAATGAATGGACCAGTGTGGTAATGTTTACGTGACATTTGTAGGTCATGAAGTTCAGACTGATGCTTTTATATTTTCCCTGTACGGTATTTGATAAATATATAGCCTACCTCAGCTTAAATGTCAAAACAGTAATGCCATGTTCTCTTAATCTTTGTGTAAATTTTTTCAGAATCTCTCTAACAGAAGCATTGGTATCCAGGTTAACGAGGAGAAGATGAAACATTTAGGAAGAGCTTCATCTGAAGTAAGTTTCTCTATGTTTTTTTAATTGTATTGTTGCTTTTTTCCAGGGGCCTTTCTGGGCTCATATTCAATTACAATAGCACAAAAGTAATGCTGTGTTCACTTTTTGCTGAACATATTTTTTCCGTCTAGAATGTAGAAACGTAGAGAATTGTGGTTTATGAAGTAATTACGGGGGGAAGTCACTTGCAGGGTTTTCATACTGATCTAGTATAATATAAGATGGAATTCGACTTTTGTGTAAAGACAGGTGTGCAAATCGTTGAATAACTACTGTTAAGTGCTACTGAACTTTTATTATTCTTTAAAGGCTTCTATTTTGTTGGGATTTTTTTTAAAAGTTGGTCCCGGAAATGAAATCCTTTTTATCTTTTCAGGATTATTTAGTTCATTAAGTAGTATTGTGTAATTTGGAGAGTGTATTTGTGCTTATTTTGAGTATGATATCCAATGTGTAATTTTTTTCTTCTTTTAAAGCACTCAACCAGGAAGTCAGTCGACCAAAAGGCATCTGGTTCTACTCTCTCTTTGCCCCCATCTGTATTGCTGAATCCCCCATCATTCACCAATCAAGTTGCTAATACTTCTTCAGTAAGTCACTGTAAAGTCTTCTGTCTCTTTCCGTTTCAAGATTTAAAATTTTAAAAAAAATTGTACAAATATAATGTATTCTGCTAAACTGTGCAGTGCTATTCATAATATTATACATTTTGCACACACTCTCCACTTTTACTTGCAGCCCAAAAGCTGGCTAGTTTGAACTTTAAGTTTCATATTTCGTATTGGTTATGTAATCTGGATAAATGGGTTATGTAATCTGGATAAATGACTGTGCAAAAATGCTCAGAGGTCACCAAATTTTTAAAAGTGGGCTGAATAACTCAAGAGTTTGTTCAATACAATACACTGAATTCGAAAACCAACCTATTGATTTATATTATCGATACCAAAAAACCCCCCCAAAAACATACATTTTTGGAATCCTGGTTTGTGGGCAACTGAGGACGAACAGAGAATCCCCATTTGTTCAGGTTGGAAATGTGTTAAATGAAAGATTTGTCACATACATTCATTAAGGGGAGACCCTTTTCCATCAATAACCTATCAAATGTATACATGATCTAGATCGATATATTGAAATCTCTACAAAGGCCTTTTGATTATGATGTAATATTATGCAGGTACAAGGAAAGTTGTTAGCTCGTGGTATTACATAACATCCCTCTCAATTCAAAATTTTGAAAAACTAGTCTGCCTTTAGAATTATTAATTTCTTTCTGAACTGTGCTTTTGATTTACTTTCTTTACCTCTGTATTATTAATTGATTATTGACATGAGTGATGCGAGGCTCTTTTAAATAGTGACAGGCTTGTTTGGGTTTGGGATTTATAAAGTTTCCAGATTTGTCTCCACGCAATGAATTCTCTTGACAAAAGCTTTTTCCCTATTTTTGCAGACCACCTCACCCAGCTTAACAAGTAGACAAAATAGTCAAACTCGTGCTCCTCCACTGCAAAGACCTTCGTATCAGAAACAAAGATCTCCGCATGGCACATCTAGCTCTTCACCAATCTCACAACACCACAAGGTATTAGCTAACAGCTTATCTCACACCCAAGATAATCGGAAGGCAGGACCTCCAGCCAGTGCACCTAAAGGCACCGTGAACCTTATAGATCTCACAGATGAAGATGAAAGTAGTCGAACCAGTCGACCCTCCTCTATTCAAAACTCCAGAACTATCCACGCCTCTGCTTCTAATCATTTGAAGTCCACCGTCAACGAGGCAGCAAATCACAAGTCACTTCCGATGTCCATACCAGTGAATGGATTTATTTCCCAACCTGTTTCTCGGCTTCAAGCAGTAGCACCAGACTCTTCTGCTATCCTCATGGGTGCAGGCAACCCTCTGATACCACAGTCCATGCCACCGTCCAAGACGCAGCTGATGCCTTCGAATGTTGGTGCTTTGGGTACTGCTGGCTCTCAGTTTCAGTTAGTGACTGTTCCTAATTCTCAGGGAAATATTCGCCAAGGGACAATGTTTGCCCTGGTTCCCAGCACTCGGCCCGGGGTGCCAGGACCAGGAGGGGTTCCCTCAAATTTGACACTACAATCTTATCCCAAATCATCAGTGCAAGGAATTCCTGTCAATCACTTTTCTACCCCACTTCCTCAAGCCCCAGCAAAGTCAACGTCTCATTCATTGCCACCGTCTGTTCATATCAATAGTCAGGTGAGTTTCCTTTAATTTACATTATATACAGTCGAACCTGCTTTAACGGCCACCTGTATATCACAATCACCTGTACAAACGAGATACGGCCACCTGTATATCACAATCACCTGTACAAACGAGATACGGCCACCTGTCTAATACAAGTGCTTTTCTCCTGGACAATGTGTCTTACACAGTTTTGACTGTATCTGGAATTATATTTTTTTAGAACACCATCTTTCGTTCTGTGTCTTGAACATTGATTAAACTTTTTTCAAATTTCAGAAACATTTTGTGTGAAGAGAAAAGTCTGCTGTTAAAAGATTGCCTTGAAACAGACGTAAGAATTAATTTCAAGCAAAGTTGAATTTAAATGTGCCAAGGAAATCCAGTAAAATCGAATTGGGTTTGAAGTCATATTATACAGGTTTTAGTTGTGAATTGAAAGACAAATTTGTGAAGAATATTTAGACCACAATAAACTGGAATGGAGATATGGTTTTTAAGTTTCAAGGCTAGCATTTATTGTGTGTAACCAGAAATCAAGTTGACAGTGCCTGATATATTTTCTTAAATTTGTGCAATGTAGCAGAATGTGTGTATAAACATTTCGTATCCTTTTTCCCATTTAATTTTTAAAAAAAAAATTTTTCTCCCTTTTGTCTTTCTTGGAAACAATATATTGTCAAAGCAGCATCCAGCACCTCTCCCAATTCCCCCACCTGTGAAGAATGTACCATCGTATGCCAAAAAGTGTCCCCCAAAGCCTGGGCTCAAGATTTCACGTGTTTCCCAAGGTAATATTTTAAGAATCCTTTGGTGTTTTATAAGTTTCTTTGTTAGCTGAATGAAATTACAGCGTGAGAAATGTCAGTCAAATTTTAACGGTAACCAGTGTTGCTATATTGTCATGATTTGACTATTATTGTTGCCTGTTGAGATTATACTGAAAAATGGGACAGCTAGCAACAGTAGTACAGTGGAGTCGACTTTTAACGAGTCCTGAAGTAACGAGAAGTCTGTTATAAAGACATTATTCTAAAACCCCGTTTTTTTCCTTCCTTATC